>NW_026278451.1:0-10888 GCF_023373465.1 Oncorhynchus keta | reverse complement strand
TGCGCTGAATACAACAGGTGTAGTAGACATTACAGTGAAATGCTGAATACAACAGGTGTAGTAGACATTACATTGAAATGCTGAATACAACAGGTGTAGTAGACATTACAGTGAAATGCTGAATACAACAGGTGTAGTAGACATTACAGTGAAATGCTGAATACAACAGGTGTAGTAGACCTCACAGTGAAATGCTGAATACAACAGGTGTAGTAGACATTACAGTGAAATGCTGAATACAACAGGTGTAGTAGACCACACAGTGAAATGTTGAATACAACAGGTGTAGTAGACATTACAGTGAAATGCTGAATACAACAGGTGTAGTAGACATTACAGTGAAATGCTGAATACAACAGGTGTAGTAGACCTTACAGTGAAATGCTGAATACAACAGGTGTAGTAGACCTTACAGTGAAATGCTGAATACAACAGGTGTAGTAGACCTTACAGTGAAATGCTGAATACAACAGGTGTAGTAGACCTCACAGTGAAATGCTGAATACAACAGGTGTGGTAGACCTTACAGTGAAATGCTGAATACAACAGGTGTAGTAGACCTTACAGTGAAATGCTGAATACAACAGGTGTAGTAGACCTTACAGTGAAATGCTGAATACAACAGGTGTAGTTGACCTTACAGTGAAATGCTGAATACAACAGGTGTGGTAGACCTTACAGTGAAATGCTGAATACAACAGGTGTAGTAGACCTTACAGTGAAATGCTGAATACAACAGGTGTAGTAGACCTCACAGTGAAATGCTGAATACAACAGGTGTAGTAGACCTTACAGTGAAATGCTGAATCACAAATAGGTGTAGTAGACCTGCAGTGAAATGCTGACTACAACAGGTGTAGTAGACCTCACAGTGAAATGCTGACTACAACAGGTGTAGTAGACCTTACAGTGAAATGCTGAATACAACAGGTGTAGTAGACCTCACAGTGAAATGCTGAATACAACAGGTGTAGTAGACCTTATACAGTGAAATGCTGAATACAACAGGTGTAGTAGACCTTACAGTGAAATGCTGAATACAACAGGTGTAGTAGACCTTACAGTGAAATGCTGAATACAACAGGTGTAGTAGACATTACAGTGAAATGCTGAATACAACAGGTGTAGTAGACATTACAGTGAAATGCTGAATACAACAGGTGTAGTAGACCTCACAGTGAAATGCTGAATACAACAGGTGTAGTAGACCTCACAGTGAAATGCTGAATACAACAGGTGTAGTAGACCTCAGTGAAATGCTGAATACAACAGGTGTAGTAGACCTCACAGTGAAATGCTGAATACAACAGGTGTAGTAGACCTCACAGTGAAATGCTGAATACAACAGGTGTAGTAGACCTTACAGTGAAATGCTGAATACAACAGGTGTAGTAGACCTTACAGTGAAATGCTGAATACAACAGGTGTAGTAGACCTCACAGTGAAATGCTGACTACAACAGGTGTAGTAGACCTCACAGTGAAATGCTGAATACAACAGGTGTAGTAGACCTTACAGTGAAATGCTGAATACAACAGGTGTAGTTGACCTTACAGTGAAATGCTGAATACAACAGGTGGTAGACCTTACAGTGAAATGCTGAATACAACAGGTGTAGTAGACCTTACAGTGAAATGCTGAATACAACAGGTGTAGTAGACCTTACAGTGAAATGCTGAATACAACAGGTGTAGTAGACCTTACAGTGAAATGCTGAATACAACAGGTGTAGTAGACCTTTACAGTGAAATGCTGAATACAACAGGTGTAGTAGACCTTACAGTGAAATGCTGAATACAACAGGTGTAGTAGACCTTACAGTGAAATGCTGAATACAACAGGTGTAGTAGACCTTACAGTTAAATGCTGAATACAACAGGTGTAGTAGACCTTACAGAAATGCTGAATACAACAGGTGTAGTAGACCTTACAGTGAAATGCTGAATACAACAGGTGTAGTAGACCTTACAGTGAAATGCTGAATACAACAGGTGTAGTAGACCTCACAGTGAAATGCTGAATACAACAGGTGTAGTAGACCTCACAGTGAAATGCTGAATACAACAGGTGTAGTAGACCTCACAGTGAAATGCTGACTACAACAGGTGTAGTAGACCTCACAGTGAAATGCTGAATACAACAGGTGTAGTAGACCTCACAGTGAAATGCTGAATACAACAGGTGTAGTAGACCTCACAGTGAAATGCTGAATACAACAGGTGTAGTAGACCTTACAGTGAAATGCTGAATACAACAGGTGTAGTAGACCACACAGTGAAATGCTGAATACAACAGGTGTAGTAGACCTTACAGTGAAATGCTGAATACAACAGGTGTAGTAGACCTTACAGTGAAATGCTGAATACAACAGGTGTAGTAGACCTCACAGTGAAATGCTGAATACAACAGGTGTAGTAAACCTTACAGTGAAATGCTGAATACAACAGGTGTAGTAGACATTACAGTGAAATGCTGAATACAACAGGTGTAGTATACATTACAGTGAAATGCTGAATACAACAGGTGTAGTAGACCTCACAGTGAAATGCTGAATACAACAGGTGTAGTAGACCTCACAGTGAAATGCTGAATACAACAGGTGTAGTAGACCTCACAGTGAAATGCTGAATACAACAGGTGTAGTAGACCTTACAGTGAAATGCTGAATACAACAGGTGTAGTAGACCTTACAGTGAAATGCTGAATACAACAGGTGTAGTAGACCTCACAGTGAAATGCTGACTACAACAGGTGTAGTAGACCTCACAGTGAAATGCTGAATACAACAGGTGTAGTAGACCTTACAGTGAAATGCTGAATACAACAGGTGTAGTTGACCTTACAGTGAAATGCTGAATACAACAGGTGTGGTAGACCTTACAGTGAAATGCTGAATACAACAGGTGTAGTAGACCTTACAGTGAAATGCTGAATACAACAGGTGTAGTAGACCTTACAGTGAAATGCTGAATACAACAGGTGTAGTAGACCTTACAGTGAAATGCTGAATACAACAGGTGTAGTAGACCTTACAGTGAAATGCTGAATACAACAGGTGTAGTAGACCTTACAGTGAAATGCTGAATACAACAGGTGTAGTAGACCTTACAGTGAAATGCTGAATACAACAGGTGTAGTAGACCTTACAGTTAAATGCTGAATACAACAGGTGTAGTAGACCTTACAGTGAAATGCTGAATACAACAGGTGTAGTAGACCTTACAGTGAAATGCTGAATACAACAGGTGTAGTAGACCTTACAGTGAAATGCTGAATACAACAGGTGTAGTAGACCTCACAGTGAAATGCTGAATACAACAGGTGTAGTAGACCTCACAGTGAAATGCTGAATACAACAGGTGTAGTAGACCTCACAGTGAAATGCTGACTACAACAGGTGTAGTAGACCTCACAGTGAAATGCTGAATACAACAGGTGTAGTAGACCTCACAGTGAAATGCTGAATACAACAGGTGTAGTAGACCTCACAGTGAAATGCTGAATACAACAGGTGTAGTAGACCTTACAGTGAAATGCTGAATACAACAGGTGTAGTAGACCACACAGTGAAATGCTGAATACAACAGGTGTAGTAGACCTTACAGTGAAATGCTGAATACAACAGGTGTAGTAGACCTTACAGTGAAATGCTGAATACAACAGGTGTAGTAGACCTCACAGTGAAATGCTGAATACAACAGGTGTAGTAGACCTCACAGTGAAATGCTGAATACAACAGGTGTAGTAGACCTTACAGTGAAATGCTGAATACAACAGGTGTAGTAGACCTTACAGTGAAATGCTGAATACAACAGGTGTAGTAGACCTTACAGTGAAATGCTGAATACAACAGGTGTAGTAAAATAGTGAGACTATATACAGGGTGTTACGGTACAGAGTCAATGTGGAGACTATATACAGGGTTTTACGGTACAGAGTCAATGTGGAGGCTATATACAGGGTGTTACGGTACAGAGTCAATGTGGAGGCTATATACAGGGTGTTACGGTACAGAGTCAATGTGGAGGCTATATACAGGGTATTACGGTACAGAGTCAATGTGGAGGCTATATACAGGGGGTACCGGTACAGAGTCAATGTGGAGGCTATATACAGGGTGTTACGGTACAGAGTCAATGTGGAGGCTATATACAGGGTGTTACGGTACAGAGTCAATGTGGAGGCTATATACAGGGTGTTACGGTACAGAGTCAATGTGGAGGCTATATACATGGTGTTACGGTACAGAGTCAATGTGGAGGCTATATACAGGGGGTACCGGTACAGAGTCAATGTGGAGGCTATATACAGGGGGTAGCAACACAGAGTCAATGTGGAGGCTATATACAGGGGGTAGCAACACAGAGTCAATGTGGAGGCTATATACAGGGGGTAGCAACACAGAGTCAATGTGGAGGCTAGACACAGGGGGTACCGGTACAGAGTCAATGTGGAGGCTATATACAGGGGGTAGCAACACAGAGTCAATGTGGAGGCTAGACACAGGGTGTACCGGTACAGAGTCAATGTGGAGGCTATATACAGGGGGTAGCAACACAGAGTCAATGTGGAGGCTAGACACAGGGTGTTACGGTACAGAGTCAATGTGGAGGCTATATACAGGGTGTACCGGTACAGAGTCAATGTGGAGGCTATATACAGGGTGTTACGGTACAGAGTCAATGTGGAGGCTATATACAGGGTGTTACGGTACAGAGTCAATGTGGAGGCTATATACAGGGTGTTACGGTACAGAGTCAATGTGGAGGCTATATACAGGGTGTTACGGTACAGAGTCAATGTGGAGGCTATATACAGGGTGTTATGGTACAGAGTCAATGTGGAGGCTATATACAGGGTATTACGATACAGAGTCAATGTGGAGGCTATATACAGGGTGTTACGGTACAGAGTCAATGTGGAGGCTATATACAGGGTGTTACGGTACAGAGTCAATGTGGAGGCTATATACAGGGTGGTTACGGTACAGAGTCAATGTGGAGGCTATATACAGGGGGTAGCGACACAGAGTCAATGTGGAGGCTATATACAGGGGGTACCAGTACAGAGTCAATGTGGAGGCTAGACACAGGGTGTTACGGTACAGAGTCAATGTGGAGGCTATATACAGGGGCTACCGGTACAGAGTCAATGTGGAGGCTAGACACAGGGTGTTACGGTACAGAGTCAATGTGGAGGCTATATACAGGGTGTTACGGTACAGAGTCAATGTGGGAGGCTATATACAGGGTATTACGGTACAGAGTCAATGTGGAGGCTAAATACAGGGTGTTACGGTACAGAGTCAATGTGGAGGCTATATACAGGGTGTTACGGTACAGAGTCAATGTGGAGGCTATATACAGGGTGTTACGGTACAGAGTCAATGTGGAGGCTATATACAGGGTATTACGGTACAGAGTCAATGTGGAGGCTATATACAGGGTATTACGGTACAGAGTCAATGTGGAGGCTATATACAGGGTATTACGGTACAGAGTCAATGTGGAGGCTATATACAGGGTATTACGGTACAGAGTCAATGTGGAGGTTATATACAGGGTATTACGGTACAGAGTCAATGTGGAGACTATATACAGGGTTTTACGGTACAGAGTCAATGTGGAGGCTATATACAGGGTGTTACGGTACAGAGTCAATGTGGAGGCTATATACAGGGTGTTACGGTACAGAGTCAATGTGGAGGCTATATACAGGGTATTACGGTACAGAGTCAATGTGGAGGCTATATACAGGGGGTACCGGTACAGAGTCAATGTGGAGGCTATATACAGGGTGTTACGGTACAGAGTCAATGTGGAGGCTATATACAGGGTGTTACGGTACAGAGTCAATGTGGAGGCTATATACAGGGTGTTACGGTACAGAGTCAATGTGGAGGCTATATACATGGTGTTACGGTACAGAGTCAATGTGGAGGCTATATACAGGGGGTACCGGTACAGAGTCAATGTGGAGGCTATATACAGGGGGTAGCAACACAGAGTCAATGTGGAGGCTATATACAGGGGGTAGCAACACAGAGTCAATGTGGAGGCTATATACAGGGGGTAGCAACACAGAGTCAATGTGGAGGCTAGACACAGGGGGTACCGGTACAGAGTCAATGTGGAGGCTATATACAGGGGGTAGCAACACAGAGTCAATGTGGAGGCTAGACACAGGGTGTACCGGTACAGAGTCAATGTGGAGGCTATATACAGGGGGTAGCAACACAGAGTCAATGTGGAGGCTAGACACAGGGTGTTACGGTACAGAGTCAATGTGGAGGCTATATACAGGGTGTTACGGTACAGAGTCAATGTGGAGGCTATATACAGGGTGTTACGGTACAGAGTCAATGTGGAGGCTATATACAGGGTGTTACGGTACAGAGTCAATGTGGAGGCTATATACAGGGTGTTACGGTACAGAGTCAATGTGGAGGCTATATACAGGGTGTTACGGTACAGAGTCAATGTGGAGGCTATATACAGGGTGTTACGGTACAGAGTCAATGTGGAGGCTATATACAGGGTGTTATGGTACAGAGTCAATGTGGAGGCTATATACAGGGTATTACGATACAGAGTCAATGTGGAGGCTATATACAGGGTGTTACGGTACAGAGTCAATGTGGAGGCTATATACAGGGTGTTACGGTACAGAGTCAATGTGGAGGCTATATACAGGGTGTTACGGTACAGAGTCAATGTGGAGGCTATATACAGGGGGTAGCGACACAGAGTCAATGTGGAGGCTATATACAGGGGGTACCAGTACAGAGTCAATGTGGAGGCTAGACACAGGGTGTTACGGTACAGAGTCAATGTGGAGGCTATATACAGGGGGTATCGGTACAGAGTCAATGTGGAGGCTAGACACAGGGTGTTACGGTACAGAGTCAATGTGGAGGCTATATACAGGGTGTTACGGTACAGAGTCAATGTGGAGGCTATATACAGGGTATTACGGTACAGAGTCAATGTGGAGGCTATATACAGGGTGTTACGGTACAGAGTCAATGTGGAGGCTATATACAGGGTGTTACGGTACAGAGTCAATGTGGAGGCTATATACAGGGTGTTACGGTACAGAGTCAATGTGGAGGCTATATACAGGGTATTACGGTACAGAGTCAATGTGGAGGCTATATACAGGGTATTACGGTACAGAGTCAATGTGGAGGCTATATACAGGGTATTACGGTACAGAGTCAATGTGGAGGCTATATACAGGGTATTACGGTACAGAGTCAATGTGGAGGTTATATACAGGGTATTACGGTACAGAGTCAATGTGGAGGCTATAGACAGGGGGTATCGGTACAGAGTCAATGTGGAGGCTATATACAGGGTATCGGTACAGAGTCAATGTGGAGGCTATATACAGGGTGTTATGGTACAGAGTCAATGTGGAGGCTAGACACAGGGTGTTACGGTACAGAGTCAATGTGGAGGCTATATACAGGGTGTTACGGTACAGAGTCAATGTGGAGGCTATATACAGGGTGTTACGGTACAGAGTCAATGTGGAGGCTATATACAGGGTGTTACGGTACAGAGTCAATGTGGAGGCTATATACAGGGGGTACCGACACAGAGTCAATGTGGAGGCTATAGACAGGGTGTTACGGTACAGAGTCAATGTGGAGGTTATATACAGGGTATTACGGTACAGAGTCAATGTGGAGGCTATATACAGGGTATTACGGTACAGAGTCAATGTGGAGGCTATATACAGGGTATTACGGTACAGAGTCAATGTGGAGGCTATAGACAGGGGGTACCGGTACAGAGTCAATGTGGAGGCTATAGACAGGGTGTTACGGTACAGAGTCAATGTGGAGGCTATATACACGGGTTACCGGTACAGAGTCAATGTGGAGGCTATAGACACGGGTGTTACGGTACAGAGTCAATGTGGAGGCTATATACAGGGTGTTACGGTACAGAGTCAATGTGGAGGCTATATACAGGGTGTTACGGTACAGAGTCAATGTGGAGGCTATATACAGGGTGTTACGGTACAGAGTCAATGTGGAGGCTATATACAGGGGGTACCGACACAGAGTCAATGTGGAGGCTATAGACAGGGTGTTACGGTACAGAGTCAATGTGGAGGTTATATACAGGGTATTACGGTACAGAGTCAATGTGGAGGCTATATACAGGGTATTACGGTACAGAGTCAATGTGGAGGCTATATACAGGGTATTACGGTACAGAGTCAATGTGGAGGCTATAGACAGGGGGTACCGGTACAGAGTCAATGTGGAGGCTATATACAGGGTATTACGGTACAGAGTCAATGTGGAGGCTATAGACAGGGGGTACCGGTACAGAGTCAATGTGGAGGCTATAGACAGGGTGTTACGGTACAGAGTCAATGTGGAGGCTATATACAGGGTATTACGGTACAGAGTCAATGTGGAGGCTATAGACACGGGTTACCGGTACAGAGTCAATGTGGAGGCTATATACACGGGTTACCGGTACAGAGTCAATGTGGAGGCTATATACAGGGTGTTACGGTACAGAGTCAATGTGGAGGCTATAGACAGGGTGTTACGGTACAGAGTCAATGTGGAGGCTATATACAGGGGGTACTGGTACAGAGTCAATGTGGAGGCTATATACAGGGTGTTACGGTACAGAGTCAATGTGGAGGCTATAGACAGGGGGTACTGGTACAGAGTCAATGTGGAGGCTATATACAGGGGGTACTGTCATGGTACAGAGTCAATGTGGAGGCTATATACAGGGTGTTACGGTACAGAGTCAATGTGGAGGCTATAGACAGGGGTTACCGGTACAGAGTCAATGTGGAGGCTATATACAGGGGGTACTGGTACAGAGTCAATGTGGAGGCTATATACAGGAGGTACCAGTACAGAGTCAATGTGGAGGCTATATACAGGGGGTACTGTTACAGAGTCAATGTGGAGGCTATATACAGGTGGTACCAGTACAGAATCAATGTGGAGGCTATATACAGGGGGTACCAGTACAGAGTCAATGTGGAGGCTATATACAGGTGGTACCAGTACAGAGTCAATGTGGAGGCTATATACAGGGTGTTACGGTACAGAGTCAATGTGGAGGCTATATACAGGGTGTTACGGTACAGAGTCAATGTGGAGGCTATATACAGGGTGTTACGGTACAGAGTCAATGTGGAGGCTATATACAGGGGGTACCGACACAGAGTCAATGTGGAGGCTATAGACAGGGTGTTACGGTACAGAGTCAATGTGGAGGTTATATACCGGGTATTACGGTACAGAGTCAATGTGGAGGCTATATACAGGGTATTACGGTACAGAGTCAATGTGGAGGCTATATACAGGGTATTACTGTACAGAGTCAATGTGGAGGCTATAGACAGGGGGTACCGGTACAGAGTCAATGTGGAGGCTATATACAGGGTATTACGGTACAGAGTCAATGTGGAGGCTATAGACAGGGGGTACCGGTACAGAGTCAATGTGGAGGCTATAGACAGGGTGTTACGGTACAGAGTCAATGTGGAGGCTATATACACGGGTTACCGGTACAGAGTCAATGTGGAGGCTATAGACACGGGTTACCGGTACAGAGTCAATGTGGAGGCTATATACACGGGTTACCGGTAGAGAGTCAATGTGGAGGCTATATACAGGGTGTTACGGTACAGAGTCAATGTGGAGGCTATAGACAGGGTGTTACGGTACAGAGTCAATGTGGAGGCTATATACAGGGGGTACTGGTACAGAGTCAATGTGGAGGCTATATACAGGGTGTTACGGTACAGAGTCAATGTGGAGGCTATAGACAGGGGGTACTGGTACAGAGTCAATGTGGAGGCTATATACAGGGGGTACTGGTACAGAGTCAATGTGGAGGCTATATACAGGGTGTTACGGTACAGAGTCAATGTGGAGGCTATAGACAGGGTTTACCGGTACAGAGTCAATGTGGAGGCTATATACAGGGGGTACTGGTACAGAGTCAATGTGGAGGCTATATACAGGAGGTACCAGTACAGAGTCAATGTGGAGGCTATATACAGGGGGTACTGTTACAGAGTCAATGTGGAGGCTATATACAGGTGGTACCAGTACAGAATCAATGTGGAGGCTATATACAGGGGGTACCAGTACAGAGTCAATGTGGAGGCTATATACAGGTGGTACCAGTACAGAGTCAATGTGGAGGCTATATACAGGGTGTTACGGTACAGAGTCAATGTGGAGGCTATATACAGGGTGTTACGGTACAGAGTCAATGTGGAGGCTATAGACAGGGTGTTACGGTACAGAGTCAATGTGGAGGCTATATACAGGGGGTACCGACACAGAGTCAATGTGGAGGCTATAGACACGGGTTACCGGTACAGAGTCAATGTGGAGGCTATATACACGGGTTACCGGTACAGAGTCAATGTGGAGGCTATATACAGGGTGTTACGGTACAGAGTCAATGTGGAGGCTATAGACAGGGTGTTACGGTACAGAGTCAATGTGGAGGCTATATACAGGGGGTACTGGTACAGAGTCAATGTGGAGGCTATATACAGGGTGTTACGGTACAGAGTCAATGTGGAGGCTATAGACAGGGGTTACCGGTACAGAGTCAATGTGGAGGCTATATACACGGGTTACCGGTACAGAGTCAATGTGGAGGCTATATACAGGGTGTTACGGTACAGAGTCAATGTGGAGGCTATAGACAGGGTGTTACGGTACAGAGTCAATGTGGAGGCTATATACAGGGGGGTACCGGCACAGAGTCAATGTGGAGGCTATATACAGGGGGCACCGGTACAGAGTCAATGTGGAGGCTATATACAGGGGGTACCGTACAGAGTCAATGTGGAGGCTATATACAGGGTGTTATGGTACAGAGTC
>NW_026278450.1:0-7341 GCF_023373465.1 Oncorhynchus keta | reverse complement strand
TATCATGGGAGCCATAACATCACCTCCTCCTCATCATGGGAGCCATGACGTCACCTCCCCTTATCACTGATGCGTGCGTGCGGGCTATGCAATCATTGTCCCTCCATGTACTGAGATAAAGCCACAGATAAGGTATCATGCCCAGGGACCTGAAACTCGACCAGGATAATTCAAATATTCCTGCGTGTGTGTGTTCATGTGTGTGTTCCTGTGTGTGTGTGTGTGTGTGTGTGTGTGTGTGTGTGTGTGTATACAGTGGAGTAAAGTTTTAGTCGGCCTGGAATTGTGCAATTCTCTAAACTTAAAATGTGAGGAGACCTGTACACTTCAACTATGAATTTATACTATAAATTTTCTTCTCAGAAAATCCGTAGGATTTTAATGAATTTATTGCAAATTATGGTGGAAAATAAGTATTTGGTCAATAACAAAAGTTTCTCAATACTTTGTTATATACCCTTTGTTGGCAATGACAGAGGTCAAATGTTTTCTGTAAGTCTTCACAAGGTTTTCACACACTGTTGCTGGTATTTTGGCCCACTCCTCCATGCAGATCTCCTCTAGAGCAGTGATGTTTTGGGGCTGTTTCTGGGCAACACGGACTTTCAACTCCCTCCAAAGATTTTCTATGGGGTTGAAATCTGGAGACTGGCTAGGCCACTCCAGGACCTTGAAATGCTTCTTACGAAGCCACTTTTTCGTTGCCCGAGCGGTGTGTTTGGGATCATTGTCATGCTGAAAGACCCAGCCACTGTTTCATCTTCAATGCCCTTGCTGATGGAAGGAGGTTTTCCTAAAATCTCACGATACATGGCCCCATTCATTCTTTCCTTTACACGGATCTGTCGTCCTGGTCCATTTGCAGAAAAACAGCCCCAAAGCATGATGTTTCCACCCCCCATAGCTACGGTAGGTGTGGTGTTCTTTGGATGCAACTCCTTGTTCTTTTCCTCAAACTCTGACGAGTTGGTTTTTGCAAAAAGTTGTATTTTTTTGGTTTCATCTAGTGAAAATGACATTCTCCCAATCTTTCTCTGGATCATCCAAAATGCTCTCTAGCAACTTCAGACGGGCCTGGACATGTACTGCTTAAGCAGGGGGAAATAATGTCTGGTACTGCAGGATTTGAGTCCCTGGCGGCGTAGTGTATTACTGATGGTAGGCTTTGTTACTTTGTTCCTGTTCTCTGCAGGTCATTCACTATGTCCCCAGCGTGGTTTCTGGTATTTTTGCTCACCGTTCTTGTGATCATTTGACCCACAGGGTGAGATCTTGCATGAGCCCTAGATCGAGGATTATCATGTCTATGTCTTCCATTTCCTAATAATTTATGCTCCCACAGTTTGGTTTTCTGGTGTCCTGACAGCTCTTTGGTCTTGGCCAGTGGAGTTTGGATGTGACTGTTTGAGGTTATGGACAGGTGTCTTTATACTGATAACAAGTTCAAACAGGTGCCATTAATACAGGTAACGAGTGGAGGACAGAGGAGCCCTCTTAAAGAAGTTATGGTCTGTGAGAGCCAGAAATCTTGCTTGCTTGTAGGTGACCAAATACTTATTTTCCACCATAATTTGCAAATAAATAAATGTAAAATCACTGCAATTGATTTTTTCTCTCGTTTTGTCTGTCATAGTTGAATGTACCTATGATGAAAATTACAGGCCTCTCATCTTTTTGCAAGTGGGAGAGACATGCACAATGGTGGCTGACTAAATACTTTTGCCCCCACTGTGTGTGTGTGTGTGTGTGTGTGTGTGTGTGTGTGTGTGTGTGTGTGTGTGTGTGTATGTATGTATATATATATATATGTGCGAGTAAAACAGGGGGTGTGAAATGTATTTGTGTCAACCAGGATGGTTGCATTTTGTGACGAGAAGTCCATCTGACTGCGGGCAGCATTTGGTTCTTTAACACACACAACATTACATCACTACTGACAATATCTTTCAATATGCCCATATGCATTAATGAGCCATTTGGGACAGGCACTATAAAGCCTTAATTTCCTGAGCTCGGGTCCTTTTCCAGCATACCCGGAAGCTACAGAGATGGAGAGAGAGAAACAGAACAAACAAACAATGCGCTCATCCACAACATTGATAAGTATAAAAATGCATGCACAAGACAGAAGTTAATTTGTGTGTCGACCCACATTGTTAACTTATCTTATAATGGCGCAGGGAGGAGTGATGAATATGTGTGTGTGTTAAAGAACCAAATGCTGCCCTTTGACCAGTGACGGACTTCTACGTCCATTACCTTCCTCCTCTCCTGAAGCCACCATGTACCGGAGCCTTGATAGGTAGTCCGCAGTAACGTTCTCTTTCCTGCCTTAGACGGACATGCAGAACCTGAAGGGGCTGGGCTCCAGATACCACCTGGTCACACGAGAATTCCGGTCCTTCATGGTCTGATCCAGGGCGATTATCTGTGGTCCGTGTGCGGGTCAAATTCTCCCAAGAAGGTAGTAACGGAGGCTATCTAGGGCCCACTTTATAGCCAGACACTCCTTTTCGATTGTAGAATACCTGGTTTCTGGGCAAATAGACTTCCGACTCAGGTGTACAGCACAGGAAGCTCTTCTCTTGGCTCCCCCTTAGGCCAGTACAGCTCCAATTCCTACAGCCGAAGCGTCCACCTGCACGAGAAATCTCTTCTGAAAATCAGGGTCTGGAGAACAGGGAATGAGCACAGTCGTTTTTCAGTGTCATGAAGGCTTCCTCACACTCCTCAGTCCACTTCACAGGGTTGCTGGCCCCCTTCGAAGTGAGGTTGGTCAGAGGACAGCGATGGTCGAAAACTGTGGAATGAATCTCGGTACCACCCTGCCAGACCTAGGAAGGACTTCACCTGTGTCTTGGTTCTGGGTTGAGGGCTATTCCTGATGGACTCCACTTTCTCCACCTGAGGCCGAACTTCACCCTTACCCAGCTGGTAACCCAGGTACTTTGTCTCCTGTTTCGCCCACTCACACTTCAGGAGGTTAATCGTGAGGCCTGCTTCATGAATCTTCCCAGGACTCTGCTAAGATGCTGTATGTGCTCCTCCCAGGAGTGGCTGTAGATCACCACGTCGTCCAAGTAAGCAGCACAGTAATCGTCACAGTCCTGGAGGACCTTGTCCATCAGCCTCTGGAAAGTCGCAGGGGCCCCATGAAGGCCAAACGGCATGACCTTGAACTGGAACAGGCCCATTGGCGTCGGAATGCAGTGTAGGCCTTGGATTGTTCATCCAGGGGCACCTGCCAGTACCCTTTGCAGAGATCAATGTGGTGATGTAATGAGCTCTACCTATTCTCTCCAGTAAGTCGTCAATGCGGGGCATGGGATAGGCATCAAACTGGGAGATGGCATTCACCTGCCGGAAGTCCATGCAGACGCGCAAAGAGCCATCCTTCTTTGGGACAATGACAATAGGGCTGCTCCATTCACTTGAAGATGGCTCGACAACATCCATCTCTATCATGGTGTGGACCTCTTCCTTGAGGGCTACCACCAGCCTCTCAGGCACACGGTAAGGATGTTGGCGGACAGGGTTCTGGCCAGGTTTCAAACGAATGGCGTGTTCTAGGACTTTGGTTCTTCCTGGTCTCTGACTGAAGAGGGCCGGATACTTGCCAAACAGCTGCTTCAGCTCATCTTGCTTGTCTTCTTCCAGGTGAGCCAGTATGACTTCTGCTCGTTCTTTCCATGCCTCTGTGACCCCATCCGACTCATCCTCTTCTACTCTGCGGACCAGAAAGGACTTTCCCTTTGGAGAGTTCCTCTCCTCCTCCCAGGCCTTGAGAAGGTTCACATGGTAGGTTTGCTTCTTCTTACCCTTGTCCGGTGCAGCACCTCGTAGGTCACTGGGCCCATCTTCCTCCCGATTAGGTACGGTCCTTGCCATTGCGCAAGGAGCTTGCTGGTAGATGAGGGAAGGAGGAGCAGGACTTTCTGTCCTGGCTCAAACTCTCTGTGGCGAGCGTGCTGGTCATAGCCTCTCTTCTGGGCCTTCTGGGCTTGCTGAAGGTTTGCTCTAGCTTCCTCTCAGTACCGTTCCAACCTGTCTCGCATCTGGAGGACATACTGGACAATCCCTGTCCTGAGGTAGCTACTGGGGAACCTTCCCAGCACTTCTTCAGCAGGTCCAATGGTCCTTGCACTGGCCATCCATAGAGGAGTTCGAATGGCGAGAAACCTGTCGATGCCTGAGGCACCTCCCTGTAAGCAAAAGCAGAAAGGGTAACCACTTATCCCAGTCTTTACCAGTGTCAGCCACAAACTTCCTCAACATGTTCTTGAGCGTTTGATTGAATCTCTCCACGAGCCCATCAGTTTGGGGATGGTAGGGAGTAGTCCTCAAACCTTTAATGCCCAGCTGTCGGTGGAGTTGAACCATCAGTCGCGAGGTGAAGTTTGTCCCTTGGTCCGTCAGGATTTCATCTGGGATTCCTACACGAGAGAAGAGCTGAACAAGAGCACTGATTATTTTTGGGTGGTTATGGAACGGAGTGGGAAGGCTTCTGGGGAACCGGGTGGCATAGTCACAGATCACCAATATATACTTGTAACCTGCACTACTCTTCTCCAAGGGTCCAACAATGTCATTGCAATTCTCTTGAATGGGGTAGAGATAACAGGCAGTGAACATAGAGGGAGCCCGTTCAGACCTACGGACAGCACTGGTTTTCTGGCACGTGGGGCATGATTGCAGTATTTTGTACATCAGTATACATGGAGGGCCAAAGAAAGCAGGAGCCTAGCCTAAGAATGGTCTTATGTTGCCCTGATGGCCTGCCCATGGAACTTCTGTATGTGCAAGGTTGAGAACAAGTGGTCTACAGGTAGATGCACCACCAACTTCCTGCTATCTGCCTCTGACCCAAGGTAGAGTATGTGGTTGTCTACTGTGTAAATCCCCCACATGAAGATTGACTGTCCCCACAGCTAAGGCCTTGTCAAACAAACATTTCAAGGTTGCGTCAGACTTCTGCAGTGTGCAAAATTTTTGTGGAACATCCCATTGCACCTCTAACCCAGACACATCAGCAACAGGTACAGGGTTCCCATACTTCTCAAAGGCCTGCCTGGCAGCGAGCCCTTTGGTTCCCCCTGCGTCAAGTCAGGCAGAGGTTGTAAACCAGCTTTGGCCTGGGCACAGTGACAACTGAACATGCCATCTGAACATCAGACTGGCAACCCAGCTTTGACTCCTCATATAGCTGACCCCCACACTTCCCAACAGATCCAGGTACAGGCACATCCACTCCCAAAATCATCTCAAAGGTAGCTTCTCCATTACCCAACTTTGAGGGAGTATTTGACCCTGAATATCAACTGTGGTGACTCAGCTGTGGGCTGCTGTGACTCTAGTCACCGTGAACACATTGGATCAGTGTCTGATGACCATAATCAATGTCATTAACGGTACATTTACATTTTCTGATCGTGACGGGAACACCCATTATCAACCATTGCGATAAGACTTTACCATTCACTTTACACTGGTACCAAAAGTAATGCCTTCGAAGTCTCATTCTGAACACCATCCCCTCTCTGGGTACGCCAACAGTAACCTGAGAGCTTGGATTACGTAGCGGACACATTGACTTTGTGCTGCCGGCGGTAAACAGGTCAGACCCCTCCCATCAGGCCGGGAACTGCATGATCCTTACCTCCTCCCGGACACATAACCCCCAGAGTTGCCTCCACCCCATCTCTGGCGTTTCTGATGTCCATGTGTCTCTGAGGACTCCTTGGAGCCCAGGTGCTGCGGAGTTGCTGGTGGGCCTTTTACGTGCGTTAAGATGCTGCAGGGCAAAGCTTGGCGCCGCCAGCTGATCCTTGGGCTCGTGCTCTCGGACCCAGGTTCGAATGTCGTGTGGTAGAACTTGTAGAAGTTGCTCGAGGATGATGACCTCCCCGATTTCGTCCTGTGTCTTCTCCCCCGGTCGAACCCATCGTCGGTAGAGACCCTTGAGGCGGTGGTACGTCTCTGTCGGCGACTCACCCGATGGCGTTGATGCAGCTCTGAAGCGTTGACGGTAGGTTTCCGGTGAGATGTCAAACTTCACCAGCAGCGCTTCCTTCAAGCCCTTGTAGACATTGGACAGCCCCTCATCCATTGCTGTGTAAGCCTCTAAGGCCTTGCCCGTGAGCAATGGGACAAGCCTGCAGCACCCGCTCCAAGGGAGTCTCAGTGACGTAGAAGTCCGTCACTGGCCGCGGGCAGCATTTGGTTCTTTAACACACACACATATTCATCACTCCTCCCTGCGCCATTATAAGATAAGTTAACAATGTGGGTCGACACACAAATTAACTTCTGTCTTGGTGCATGCATTTTATACTTATCAATGTTGTGGATGAGCGCATTGTTTGTTTGTTCTGTTTCTCTCTCTCCATCTCTGTAGCTTCCGGGTATGCTGGAAAAGGACCCGAGCTCAGGGAATTGGGTTGGCTTTATAGTGCCTGTCCCAAATGGCTCATTAATGCATATGGGCATATTGAAAGATATTGTCAGTAGTGATGTAATGTTGTAAATGTTATGTTGTGATATTGTTTAAAACCGTGTTGCAATGTATATCCTTTAGTATGTTTAGTTCATGGAAAATGTAGGTTTGTATTTTTAATTGATTAATTAACCAGGGTTAATTGTTCTGAGGGGAGGGGCTAGCCCTACAAAAGGAGCCTCTCTTTCAGTCATAGGAGGGCATTTAGGATTGAGCTGTGGATGGGGCAGCATTGTTTTTAAGCTGTCCCATAAGGTAGATATTGATGGCAGTACTGTTGTTTTTGTTCCGGAATTCACTTGTAAATAAACACCTTTGCACAGAATAACTTTTGCGGTTCCGCCATCTTTTTATTTTGATAGAGGTTAGGTTATCCAGTTTAGCCTTCTGGCCTACTCTACGTGACACATTTATTACATCTGTCAAGGCTAAATAATGTCTGTTGCTATGGACACATCTTTAGTTCTGTGGAAACGGGTAGGAACGAAGGCGAGAGAGAGAGAGCGAGGGAGATAGGGAGAGTGCGAGAGAGGGAGAGTGCAGAGAGGAGAGAGGGAGGGTCAAGAGACAGAGAGAGTGCGTGGGGGGTCAGGTAAATTACCAGTGTAATTATTGGTCAATGAAGAGACAGTTCCCAGGAAGTGTTTAGCTGTACTGGTGAGTCATCTACAGCTAAGCCCCTGTGTCTCAGCCCAGACGTCAGGCCATCTGTCTGTCTGCCCCAGAGAATGACTGGCATACAGACAGAACGACACTCAGATCACTAGGGAGTCTGACTCAGAACACTGATCCCTCAGAAGCCTGAACAGACAGCAAAACAGGGAGATTGGCCACATGGAGAGAGAGAG
>NW_026278449.1:87500-102907 GCF_023373465.1 Oncorhynchus keta | reverse complement strand
CCTACTGGCCAATCACCAGAGTGGATTAGATACCTGGTTATCTAGTACAGACAGGAACAGCTCTACTGGCCAATCACCAGAGTTGATTAGATACCTGATTATCTAGTACAGACAGGAACAGTCCTACAGGCCAATCACCAGAGTGGATTAGATACCTGGTTATCTAGTACAGACAGGAACAGCTCTACTGGCCAATCACCAGAGTGGATTAGATACCTGGTTATCTAGTACAGACAGGAACGGCTCTACTGGCCAATCACCAGAGGGGATTAGATACCTGGTTATCTAGTACAGACAGGAACAGCTCTACTGGCCAATCACCAGAGTGGATTAGATACCTGATTATCTAGTACAGACAGGAACAGCCCTACAGGCCAATCACCAGAGGGATTAGATATCTGGTTATCTAGTACAGACAGGAACAGCTCTACTGGCCAATCACCAGAGTGGATTAGATACCTGGTTATCTAGTACAGACAGGGAACAGCTCTACTGGCCAATCACCAGAGTGGATTAGATACCTGGTTATCTAGTACAGACAGGAACAGCTCTACTGGCCAATCACCAGAGTGGATTAGATACCTGGTTATCTAGTACAGACAGGAACAGCTCTACTGGCCAATCACCAGAGTGGATTAGATACCTGGTTATCTAGTACAGACAGGAACAGCTCTACTGGCCAATCACCAGAGTGGATTAGATACCTGGTTATCTAGTACAGACAGGAACAGCCCTACTGGCCAATCACCAGAGGGGATTAGATACCTGGTTATCTAGTACAGACAGGAACAGCTCTACTGGCCAATCACCAGAGTGGATTAGATACCTGGTTATCTAGTACAGACAGGAACAGTCCTACTGGCCAATCACCAGAGTGGATTAGATACCTGGTTATCTAGTACAGACAGGAACAGCTCTACTGGCCAATCACCAGAGTGGATTAGATACCTGGTTATCTAGTACAGACAGGAACGGCTCTACTGGCCAATCACCAGAGTGGATTAGATACCTGGTTATCTAGTACAGACAGGAACGGCTCTACTGGCCAATCACCAGAGTGGATTAGATACCTGGTTATCTAGTACAGACAGGAACGGCTCTACTGGCCAATCACCAGAGTGGATTAGATACCTGGTTATCTAGTACAGACAGGAACGGCTCTACTGGCCAATCACCAGAGTGGATTAGATACCTGGTTATCTAGTACAGACAGGAACGGCTCTACTGGCCAATCACCAGAGTGATTAGATACCTGGTTATCTAGTACAGACAGGAACAGCTCTACTGGCCAATCACCAGAGTGGATTAGATACCTGGTTATCTAGTACAGACAGGAACAGCCCTACTGGCCAATCACCAGAGTGGATTAGATACCTGGTTATCTAGTACAGACAGGAACAGCCCTACTGGCCAATCACCAGAGGGATTAGATACCTGGTTATCTAGTACAGACAGGAACAGTCCTACAGGCCAATCACCAGAGTGGATTAGATACCTGGTTATCTAGTACAGACAGGAACAGCTCTACTGGCCAATCACCAGAGTGGATTAGATACCTGGTTATCTAGTACAGACAGGAACAGCTCTATTGGCCAATCACCAGAGTGGATTAGATACCTGGTTATCTAGTACAGACAGGAACAGCTCTACTGGCCAATCACCAGAGTGGATTAGATACCTGGTTATCTAGTACAGACAGGAACAGCTCTACTGGCCAATCACCAGAGTGGATTAGATACCTGGTTATCTAGTACAGACAGGAACAGCTCTACTGGCCAATCACCAGAGTGGATTAGATACCTGGTTATCTAGTACAGACAGGAACAGCCCTACTGGCCAATCACCAGAGGGGATTAGATACCTGGTTATCTAGTACAGACAGGAACAGCTCTACTGGCCAATCACCAGAGTGGATTAGATACCTGGTTATCTAGTACAGACAGGAACAGCTCTACTGGCCAATCACCAGAGTGGATTAGATACCTGGTTATCTAGTACAGACAGGAACAGCTCTACTGGCCAATCACCAGAGTGGATTAGATACCTGGTTATCTAGTACAGACAGGAACAGCCCTACTGGCCAATCACCAGAGTGGATTAGATACCTGGTTATCTAGTACAGACAGGAACAGCCCTACTGGCCAATCACCAGAGTGGATTAGATACCTGGTTATCTAGTATAGACAGGAACAGCCCTACTGGCCAATCACCAGAGTGGATTAGATACCTGGTTATCTAGTACAGACAGGAACAGGGATTTTAATTTAGGACATCTGTTCCCAAGTATCCCCGTATACTAGAGTTGTGATTATAAACAAGGTTTGAAATGATTATGTTTCTGACAAATATTATTATATACTGTTTGGGATTTCTTGCGTTTAATATGAAGTCTTACAAATTAATTGATAATTTATGTTCTGGTCCCCTGACTAACGGCACAAGAAAAAAGCATGTCCGCGGGCTGAATCTAGTTGAGGATCCCTGGTCTAGACAGAAACAGTCAGGGAAATGACTTATTCAACACCTTCAGAGAAGAAGAGCCACAGACAGTCTGGTTGTATTTCAGCAGGTGTCAATAATGTTTATTTTTTTTTTTTTTACCTTTATTTAACCAGGCAAGTCAGTTAAGAACAAATTCTTATTTTCAATGACGGCCTAGGAACAGTGGGGTTAACTGCCTGTTCAGGGGCAGAACGACAGATTTGTACCTTGTCGGCTCGGGGTTTGAACTCGCAACCTTCCGGTTACTAGTCCAACGCTCTAACCACTAGGCTACCCTGCCACCCTGTGTCAATAATGTAGTGATGTTGGAGAATGTTCTGCTATTTAATGACAGACAGGCTGTAGACGGTAGATACGTCCCAAATGACACCCTATATACCCTTACGTAGTGCCCTCTAGTGCCACACAGCAGTGTGGTCATAATACCCATAAAACCTAGCGGTCAAACAATAGTTTTGTTCACCATTTTATTCATTGATAAAAGTCACCTTGTCCTAGAGAGATTTAGGTGGTCATCAAAACGTCACGTCAGGGTGAGTCTACATGAAACACAGCCTTTATTTTAAGTGTTTAGAAAAAAAATCCCTATGTGGAAAAATCTATGGTGGAAAAATCCCTGTTTGACCGCTAGGTTTTATGGGTATTATGACTCATACTGTGGTACTCCTATATGGGCCCTGGTCAAAAATTGTGCATGTTAAAGAAGACAGCAACCCCAAAAATAACGTGACCTTCCTGAGCCACCGTTGGGTCCTCCCTGTATTAACCCCCGTCGTGTCTCTGTCAGGAAGGCCTCCTGTATTAACCCCGTCGTGTCTCTGTCAGGAAAGCCCTCCCTGTATTAACCCCGTCGTGTCTCTGTCAGGAAGGCCCTCCCTGTATTAACCCCCGTCGTGTCTGTCAGGAAGGCCCTTCCTGTATTAACCCCCGTCGTGTCTCTGTCAGGAAGGCCCTCCCTGTATTAACCCCCGTCGTGTCTCTGTCAGGAAGGCCCTTCCTGTATTAACCCCCCGCGTCAGTGTCTCTGTCAGGAAGGCCCTCCCTGTATTAACCCCCGTCGTGTCTCTGTCAGGAAGGCCCTCCCTGTATTAACCCCCGTCGTGTCTCTGTCAGGAAGGCCCTCCCTGTATTAACCCCCGTCGTGTCTCTGTCAGGAAGGCCCTCCCTGTATTAACCCCCGTCGTGTCTCTGTCAGGAAGGCCCTCCCTGTATTAACCCCCGTCGTGTCTCTGTCAGGAAGGCCCTCCCTGTGTTAACCCCCGTCGTGTCTCTGTCAGGAAGGCCCTCCCTGTATTAACCCCCGTCGTGTCTCTGTCAGGAAGGCCCTCCCTGTATTAACCCCCGTCGTGTCTCTGTCAGGAAGGCCCTTCCTGAGCCACCGTTGGCCCTCCCTGTATTAACCCCCGTCGTGTCTCTGTCAGGAAGGCCCGGGAGCAGGATAAGAAGGTGGTGGTGGCTGGATGTGTTCCCCAGGCCCAGCCCAGGATGGACTACCTTAAAGGACTCAGCATCATCGGGGTAAGTCTCCGTCATCTCTCCCTTTTGTATGTGTGGTGGAGGGTGTTTTGAGGGCGAAAACACCAGATGAATTCACAACATGGCAGTTTACGCAAAGTTCTGTCCTTCACATTAGACTGTAGACCACAGTTGGACTCAATTCTAGTCGATTCGGGAATTGAGTTACATCCCTAATTAGGGAATTGAGTTACATCCCTAATTAGGGAATTGAGTTACATCCTAATTAGAGAGTCCTTCTGTAGCTTCTGGGTTCGATTCCGGGACCACCCATACGTAGAATGTATGCACACATGACTGTAAGTCGCTTTGGATAAAAGCGTCTGCTAAATGGCATATATTATTATTATATTATTATTATAATTGAGTTACATCATTAATTAGGGAATTGAGTTACATCCCTAATTAGGGAATTGATGATACATCCTAATTAGGGAATTGAGTTATACATCCCTAATTAGGGAATTGATGATACATCCTAATTAGGGAATTGATGGTACATTTCCAATGAAACTGACTGGAGTTGAAACGGAATGGATACCTATACTGCTCGAGACAGCTGACTGAAAGACCTCTATTGCTGGTTGTTGTTGTTGTTGTTGTTGCTCTGAGGCCGGTTGTTGCTGCTGTTGTTGCTGCTCTGAGGCCGGTTGTTGTTGTTGTTGTTGCTCTGAGGCCGGTTGTTGTTGTTGTTGTTGCTCTGAGGCCGGTTGTTGCTGCTGCTGTTGCTGCTCTGAGGCCGGTTGTTGCTGCTGCTGTTGCTGCTCTGAGGCCGGTTGTTGCTGCTGTTGCTGCTGCTCTGAGGCCGGTTGTTGCTGCTCTGAGGCCGGTTGTTGCTGCTGTTGCTGCTGCTCTGAGGCCGGTTGTTGCTGCTGTTGCTGCTGCTCTGAGGCCGGTTGTTGCTGTTGCTGCTCTGAGGCCGGTTGTTGTTGTTGTTGCTGCTCTGAGGCCGGTTGTTGCTGTTGTTGTTGCTGCTCTGAGGCCGGTTGTTGTTGTTGTTGCTGCTCTGAGGCCGGTTGTTGTTGTTGTTGCTGCTCTGAGGCCGGTTGTTGCTGCTGTTGCTGCTGCTCTGAGGCCGGTTGTTGCTGCTGCTGTTGCTGCTCTGAGGCCGGTTGTTGCTGTTGCTGCTCTGAGGCCGGTTGTTGCTGCTGTTGCTGCTGCTCTGAGACCGGTTGTTGCTGTTGCTGTTGCTGCTCTGAGGCCGGTTGTTGCTGCTTCTGTTGCTGCTGCTCTGAGGCCGGTTGTTGCTGCTGCTGTTGCTGTTGCTGCTCTGAGGCCGGTTGTTGCTGCTGCTGTTGCTGCTGCTGCTCTGAGGCCGGTTGTTGCTGCTGCTGCTGCTGCTCTGAGGCCGGTTGTTGTTGTTGTTGTTGTTGCTCTGAGGCCGGTTGTTGTTGTTGTTGTTGCTCTGAGGCCGGTTGTTGTTGTTGTTGTTGCTCTGAGGCCGGTTGTTGTTGTTGCTGCTCTGAGGCCGGTTGTTGTTGTTGTTGCTGCTCTGAGGCCGGTTTGTTGTTGTTGCTGCTGCTCTGAGACCGGTTGTTGTTGTTGTTGTTGCTGCTCTGAGGCGGTTGTTGTTGTTGTTGTTGTTGCTGCTCTGAGGCCGGTTGTTGTTGTTGTTGCTGCTCTGAGGCCGGTTGTTGTTGTTGTTGTTGTTGCTCTGAGGCCGGTTGTTGTTGTTGTTGCTGCTCTGAGGCCGGTTGTTGCTGCTGTTGCTGCTGCTCTGAGGCCGGTTGTTGCTGCTGTTGCTGCTCTGAGGCCGGTTGTTGCTGTTGCTGCTCTGAGGCCGGTTGTTGCTGCTGTTGCTGCTGCTCTGAGACCGGTTGTTGCTGTTGCTGTTGCTGTTGCTGCTCTGAGGCCGGTTGTTGCTGCTTCTGTTGCTGCTGCTCTGAGGCCGGTTGTTGCTGCTGCTGTTGCTGTTGCTGCTCTGAGGCCGGTTGTTGCTGCTGCTGTTGCTGCTGCTGCTCTGAGGCCGGTTGTTGCTGCTGCTGCTGCTGCTCTGAGGCCGGTTGTTGTTGTTGTTGTTGTTGCTCTGAGGCCGGTTGTTGTTGTTGTTGTTGCTCTGAGGCCGGTTGTTGTTGTTGTTGTTGCTCTGAGGCCGGTTGTTGTTGTTGTTGCTGCTCTGAGGCCGGTTGTTGTTGTTGTTGTTGCTGCTCTGAGGCCGGTTGTTGTTGTTGCTGCTGCTCTGAGACCGGTTGTTGTTGTTGCTGCTCTGAGGCCGGTTGTTTGTTGTTGTTGTTGTTGCTGCTCTGAGGCCGGTTGTTGTTGTTGTTGCTGCTCTGAGGCCGGTTGTTGTTGTTGTTGTTGCTGCTCTGAGGCCGGTTGTTGTTGTTGTTGCTGCTCTGAGGCCGGTTTTTGTTGTTGTTGCTGCTCTGAGGCCGGTTGTTGTTGTTGCTGCTGCTCTCAGGCCGGTTGTTGTTGTTGTTGTTGCTGTTGTTGCTCTGAGGCCGGTTGTTGTTGCTGTTGCTGCTCTGAGGCCGGTTGTTGTTGTTGTTGTTGCTCTGAGGCCGGTTGTTGTTGTTGTTGTTGCTCTGAGGCCGGTTGTTGTTGTTGTTGTTGCTGCTCTGAGGCCGGTTGTTGTTGTTGTTGTTGCTGCTCTGAGGCCGGTTGTTGTTGTTGTTGTTGTTGTTGCTGCTCTGAGGCCGGTTGTTGTTGTTGTTGCTGCTCTGAGGCCGGTTGTTGTTGTTGTTGTTGCTCTGAGGCCGGTTGTTGTTGTTGCTGCTCTGAGGCCGGTTGTTGTTGTTGTTGCTGCTCTGAGGCCGGTTGTTGTTGTTGTTGTTGTTGCTCTGAGGCCGGTTGTTGTTGTTGTTGCTCTGAGGCCGGTTGTTGTTGTTGTTGCTGCTCTGAGGCCGGTTGTTGTTGTTGTTGCTGCTCTGAGGCCGGTTGTTGTTGTTGTTGCTGCTCTGAGGCCGGTTGTTGTTGTTGTTGCTGCTCTGAGGCCGGTTGTTGTTGTTGTTGCTGCTCTGAGGCCGGTTGTTGTTGTTGCTGCTCTGAGGCCGGTTGTTGTTGTTGCTGCTCTGAGGCCGGTTGTTGTTGTTGTTGTTGTTGTTGCTGCTCTGAGGCCGGTTGTTGTTGTTGTTGTTGTTGCTCTGAGGCCGGTTGTTGTTGCTGTTGTTGCTGCTCTGAGGCCGGTTGTTGTTGTTATTGTTGCTGCTCTGAGGCCGGTTGTTGTTGTTGTTGTTGCTGCTCTGAGGCCGGTTGTTGTTGCTGTTGTTGCTCTGAGGCCGGTTGTTGTTGTTGTTGTTGCTGCTCTGAGGCCGGTTGTTGTTGTTGCTGCTCTGAGGCCGGTTGTTGTTGTTGTTGTTGCTGCTCTGAGGCCGGTTGTTGTTGTTGTTGTTGCTGCTCTGAGGCCGGTTGTTGTTGTTGTTGTTGTTGCTGCTCTGAGGCCGGTTGTTGTTGTTGTTGTTGTTGCTCTGAGGCCGGTTGTTGTTGTTGTTGTTGCTGCTGCTCTGAGGCCGGTTGTTGTTGTTGCTGCTCTGAGGCCGGTTGTTGTTGTTGTTGTTGTTGTTGCTGCTGCTCTGAGGCCGGTTGTTGTTGTTGTTGTTGTTGTTGTTGCTCTGAGGCCGGTTGTTGTTGTTGTTGTTGTTGCTGCTCTGAGGCCGGTTGTTGTTGTTGCTGCTCTGAGGCCGGTTGTTGTTGTTGTTGTTGTTGTTGTTGTTGTTGTTGTTGTTGTTGCTCTGAGGCCGGTTGTTGTTGTTGTTGTTGTTGCTGCTGCTCTGAGGCCGGTTGTTGTTGTTGCTGCTCTGAGGCCGGTTGTTGCTGCTGTTGTTGCTGCTCTGAGGCCGGTTGTTGTTGTTGTTGTTGCTCTGAGGCCGGTTGTTGTTGCTGTTGTTGTTGCTGCTCTGAGGCCGTTTGTTGTTGTTGTTGCTCTGAGGCCGGTTGTTGTTGTTGTTGTTGCTCTGAGGCCGGTTGTTGTTGCTGTTGCTGCTCTGAGGCCGGTTGTTGTTGTTGTTGTTGCTCTGAGGCCGGTTGTTGTTGTTGTTGTTGCTCTGAGGCCGGTTGTTGTTGTTGTTGTTGCTCTGAGGCCGGTTGTTGTTGTTGTTGCTCTGAGGCCGGTTGTTGTTGTTGCTCTGAGGCCGGTTGTTGTTGTTGCTCTGAGGCCGGTTGTTGTTGTTGTTGCTCTGAGGCCGGTTGTTGTTGTTGTTGCTGCTCTGAGGCCGGTTGTTGTTGTTGTTGCTGCTCTGAGGCCGGTTGTTGTTGTTGTTGTTGCTCTGAGGCCGGTTGTTGTTGTTGTTGTTGCTCTGAGGCCGGTTGTTGTTGTTGTTGTTGCTCTGAGGCCGGTTGTTGTTGTTGTTGTTGCTCTGAGGCCGGTTGTTGTTGTTGTTGCTCTGAGGCCGGTTGTTGTTGTTGTTGTTGCTCTGAGGCCGGTTGTTGTTGTTGCTGCTCTGAGGCCGGTTGTTGTTGTTGTTGTTGTTGCTCTGAGGCCGGTTGTTGTTGTTGTTGTTGCTCTGAGGCCAGTTGTTGTTGTTGTTGCTCTGAGGCCAGTTGTTGTTGTTGTTGCTCTGAGGCCGGTTGTTGTTGTTGTTGCTCTGAGGCCGGTTGTTGTTGTTGTTGTTGCTCTGAGGCCGGTTGTTGTTGTTGTTGTTGCTCTGAGGCCGGTTGTTGTTGTTGTTGTTGTTGCTCTGAGGCCGGTTGTTGTTGTTGTTGCTCTGAGGCCAGTTGTTGTTGTTGTTGCTCTGAGGCCAGTTGTTGTTGTTGTTGCTCTGAGGCCGGTTGTTGTTGTTGTTGCTCTGAGGCCGGTTGTTGTTGTTGTTGCTCTGAGGCCGGTTGTTGTTGTTGTTGCTCTGAGGCCGGTTGTTGTTGTTGTTGTTGCTCTGAGGCCGGTTGTTGTTGTTGTTGTTGTTGCTCTGAGGCCGGTTGTTGTTGTTGTTGTCGTTGCTCTGAGGCCGGTTGTTGTTGTTGTTGTTGTTGCTCTGAGGCCGGTTGTTGTTGTTGTTGTTGCTGCTGCTCTGAGGCCGGTTGTTGTTGTTGTTGTTGCTGCTCTGAGGCCGGTTGTTGTTGTTGTTGTTGCTCTGAGGCCGGTTGTTGTTGTTGCTGCTCTGAGGCCGGTTGTTGTTGTTGTTGTTGTTGCTCTGAGGCCGGTTGTTGTTGTTGCTCTGAGGCCGGTTGTTGTTGTTGTTGCTCTGAGGCCGGTTGTTGTTGTTGTTGCTCTGAGGCCGGTTGTTGTTGTTGTTGCTCTGAGGCCGGTTGTTGTTGTTGTTGTTGTTGCTCTGAGGCCGGTTGTTGTTGTTGTTGTTGTTGCTCTGAGGCCGGTTGTTGTTGTTGTTGTCGTTGCTCTGAGGCCGGTTGTTGTTGTTGTTGTCGTTGCTCTGAGGCCGGTTGTTGTTGTTGTTGTTGTTGCTCTGAGGCCGGTTGTTGTTGTTGTTGTTGCTGCTGCTCTGAGGCCGGTTGTTGTTGTTGTTGTTGCTGCTCTGAGGCCGGTTGTTGTTGTTGTTGTCGTTGCTCTGAGGCCGGTTGTTGTTGTTGTTGTTGTTGTTGTTGCTGCTCTGAGGCCGGTTGTTGTTGTTGTTGTTGCTGCTCTGAGGCCGGTTGTTGTTGTTGTTGTCGTTGCTCTGAGGCCGGTTGTTGTTGTTGTTGTTGCTGCTCTGAGGCCGGTTGTTGCTGCTGTTGCTGCTGCTCTGAGGCCGGTTGTTGCTGTTGCTGTTGCTGCTCTGAGGCCGGTTGTTGCTGCTGCTGTTGCTGCTGCTCTGAGGCCGGTTGTTGCTGCTGCTGTTGCTGTTGCTGCTCTGAGGCCGGTTGTTGCTGCTGCTGTTGCTGCTGCTGCTCTGAGGCCGGTTGTTGCTGCTGCTGTTGCTGCTCTGAGGCCGGTTGTTGCTGTTGCTGTTGCTGTTGTTGCTGCTGCTCTGAGGCCGGTTGTTGCTGCTGCTGCTGCTGCTCTGAGGCCGGTTGTTGTTGTTGTTGTTGCTCTGAGGCCGGTTGTTGTTGTTGTTGTTGCTCTGAGGCCGGTTGTTGTTGTTGTTGCTCTGAGGCCGGTTGTTGTTGTTGTTGCTGCTCTGAGGCCGGTTGTTGTTGTTGTTGTTGCTGCTCTGAGGCCGGTTGTTGTTGTTGTTGCTGCTGCTCTGAGACCGGTTGTTGTTGTTGTTGCTGCTGAGGCCGGTTGTTGTTGTTGTTGTTGTTGCTGCTCTGAGGCCGGTTGTTGTTGTTGTTGCTGCTCTGAGGCCGGTTGTTGTTGTTGTTGTTGTTGCTCTGAGGCCGGTTGTTGTTGTTGTTGCTGCTCTGAGGCCGGTTGTTGTTGTTGTTGTTGCTGCTCTGAGGCCGGTTGTTGTTGTTGTTGTTGCTCTGAGGCCGGTTGTTGTTGTTGTTGTTGTTGCTCTGAGGCTGGTTGTTGAACATCCTTTAATCTACTGCGTCTACTCCAGTATTTACTCTGCCAACCGTGTTTTCTACTATGAGGGATTTGTAAACATGACCTATAACACAGTTTAATATTTGAGTATGTGAGGTGTGACTGTTTCTGTGTTCCCCAAGAGCCTTTCTCATATTGATACTGGTTGGACTACGGTCAGTCAGGCACGCAGCCAAACAACAAGGTCTGTTGACTGATAATAAATGGCTGAGATGGGACAGGTGCTGGATGGCCGTTAACTAGACCACGCCTTCTTTCAGTTACACCAGTCATCTTATGCAAATGTTCCAGGGTGGTTTTGCATATTCTAGAACTCCGCCAAACGACGTTGACATTCTCGAGGTTCTAGAACCTGTCAAGGATAACTAAAAGAGATGCTTCCCAAATCGCACCCTATTTCCCTATACAGTGCATGACTTTAGTCCAAGACCCATAGGGGCTAGTAGTGCACTATATAGGGAGTAGAGTGCCGTTTAGGGGGACACACTAAAGCTACATGGTGAATAGAAGAATCAATCTGCGAAGTGATCTGCAATCTACACACATTGAAAGTCCTACATGAATTCACCATCTGTTTTCTCTTAAGCCTGGGGGTTGACATGAATGGGATTGTCTATGGAATTTAAGTGCATTATTCATGAAATAGTAGGTTTAACATAAGATGGGACATTGATGTTTATTAAGGGGACATGCAGCCAGGCACAATATTGAATTTAGAAATGACCTTAGTGACAATATCCATGTATTGATTTCATATGAAACAGTCGTACAAGCAGGTAGACTCCATGTTCTGTATTTTACATAAGAGTTGATGATTCTGAGAACCCAGAGAGGAGCCCCTTCTTTAAAATGGACGCCTTGATGTAAAACGTAACGTTGCTCATTTGAAAGACTGGATGATGTTTGAAATAGTTGTATCGTTGGCGTTGGTCTCTGGGGGAATATTTAATGTGATTTCGATGTTTGTTTTTTACGACTCTATTGTTTATCTGATGCAATTTCACTAAAGCTCTTTTAATACAATGAGAAAACGAGGCCGACGTGTGTCATATTTACCCACAACAACCCTCTCTGAGTGGATTCAGTTCAGTGTTATACAACTGCAGTTAACAAGCATGAGATCCTCAGATAGACACGCGAGGCTGTTTCCTGCCTTTCCCTGCTGCAGAACCAACGGTTCTACTTGAATGGGCCTATGCTACGCTCTGCTTCTCCCTGCCGCTGCCTAGGCCCCATAATGCAGCACTCGGAACAATTGTACTTAGTCTTCTATCTCATGAAACGATTTGATCCCCATCGGTATCGACCGGCCGTCTCTGAACCGTTGGTCCTGACAACAACTCAGAAAACCACTAGGAGTTGAAGTCTCCCTAAAGTACTTTCCTCATAGTCTTTCTACCTGCTGACAGCAGAAATGGATCCTAGTGCCTAGTCTGTCCCCTCCCTCCCACCCTCGCTCTCTCTTTATCTCTCTCTCTCTTTATCTCTCTCTCTCTCTTTTTCTTGCTCTTTATCTCTCTCTCTCTTTATCTCTCTCTCTTTTTATCTCTCTTTTTCTCTTTTTCTCTCTCTCTCCATTCCTTCCCTCTCTCTCTCCATTCCTTCCTTCCCTCTCTGTCTCTCTCTTTTTCTCGCTCTCTCTTTATCTTGCTCTCTTTATCTCTCTCTCTCTTTATCTCTCTCTCTCTCTTTTCTCTCTTTTCTCTCTCCATTCCTTCCTTCCCTCTCTGTCTCTCTCCTGTCTCTCTCCCTGTCTCTCTCTCTGTCTCTCTCCCTGTCTCTCTCCCTGTCTCTCTCCCTGTCTCTCTCTCTGTCTCTCTCCCTGTCTCTCTCTCTGTCTCTCTCTCTGTCTCTCTCTCTGTCTCTCTCTCTCTCTCTCTCTCTCTCTCTCTCTCTCTCTCACTCTCTCTGTCTCTCTCTCTCTCAATTCAATTCAATTCAATTCAAGGGCTTTATTGGCATGGGAAACATGTGTTAACATTGCCAAAGCAAGTGAGGTAGACAACATACAAAGTGAATATATAAAGTGAAAAACAACAAAAATTAACAGTAAACATTACACATACAACAGTTTCAAAACAGTAAAGACATTACAAATGTCATTATATATATATATATATATATATATATATATATATATATATATATATATATATATATATACATACACAATGTACAAATAATTAAAGGACACAAGATAAAATAAATAAGCATAAATATGGGTTGTATTTACAATGGTGTTTGTTCTTCACTGGTTGCCCTTTTCTCGTGGCAACAGGTCACAAATCTTGCTGCTGTGATGGCACACTGTGGAATTTCACCCAGTAGGTATGGGAGTTTTTCAAAATTGGATATGTTTTCGAATTCTTTGTGGATCTGTGTGATCTGGGGGAAATATGTCTCTCTAATATGGTCATACATTGGGCAGGAGGTTAGGAAGTGCAGCTCAGTTTCCACCTCATTTTGTGGGCAGTGAGCACATAGCCTGTCTTCTCTTGAGAGCCATGTCTGCCTACGGCGGCCTTTCTCAATAGCAAGGCTATGCTCACTGAGTCTGTACATAGTCAAAGCTTTCCTTAGTTTTGGGTCAGTCACAGTGGTCAGGTATTCTGCCGCTGTGTACTCTCTGTGTAGGGCCAAATAGCATTCTAGTTTGCTCTGTTTTTTTGTTAATTCTTTCCAATGTGTTAAGTAATTATCTTTTTGTTTTCTCATGATTTGGTTGGGTCTAATTGTGCTGTTGTCCTGGGGCTCTGTAGGGTGTGTTTGTGTTTGTGAACAGAGCCCCAGGACCAGTTTGCTTAGGGGACTCTTCTCCAGGTTCATCTCTCTGTTTGTGATGGCTTTGTTATGGAAGGTTTGTGAATCGCTTCCTTTTAGGTGGTTGTAGAATTTAATGGCTCTTTTCTGGATTTTGATAATTAGTGGGTATCGGCCTAATTCTGCTCTGCATGCATTATTTGGTGTTTTACGTTGTACACGGAGGATATTTTTGCAGAATTCTGCGTGCAGAGTCTCAATTTGGTGTTTGTCCCATTTTGTGAAGTCTTGGTTGGTGAGCGGACCCCATCTCTCTCTCTCTCTCTCTCTCTCTCTCTCTCTCTCTCTCTCGGTTTATCCACCCAGGTGTGCTTTACTACTGAGAGAAATGAAAGATAAATGTCATATCAGCAGAGCCAGCGATCACTGAGCGACGGGGCAGCGAGAGAGGAGAGCAGCCTCTTCTATAGAAACTCTGGCTCAGCGGGTCTCCTCTCCTCTCTCTCCCCTCCCTATTGATCATAGCGAACGGCGGGGCGGCAAGGCGGCAGGGGAAGAGAGACGTAGTGAGCGGGGTTAGTGTTGTGGGGGGATGAGAGGAGTTAGCCTTCGTGCTAGCTGTTTGTCTTCATGGGGGATTTTTTAAATTTTAATTTTTTTTTAAATTTTACCTTATTTAACCAGGCAAGTCAGTTAAGAACATATTCTTATTTTCAATGACGGCCTGGGAACAGTGGGTTAACTGCCTGTTCAGGGGCAGAACGACAGATTTGTACCTTGTCAGCTCGGGGGTTGAACTCCCAACCTTCAGGTTACTAGTCCAACGCTCTAACCACTAGGCTACGCTGCCGCCCGATGAGAGACAGTGAGAGGGGTTAGCCTTAGTGCTAGCTGTTTGTCTTTATGGGGGATGAGAGACAGTGAGAGGAGTTAGCCTTAGTGCTAGCTGTTTGTCTTTATGGGGGATGAGAGACAGTGAAAGGAGTTAGCCTTAGTGCTAGCTGTTTGTCTTTGAGGGATGAGAGACAGTGAGAGGGGTTAGCCTTAGTGCTAGTTGTTCATCTTTATGGGGGATGAGAGACAGTAAGAGGAGTTAGCCTTAGTGCTAGTTGTTTGTCTTTATGGGGGATGAGAGACCGTGAGAGGGATTAGCCTTGGTGCTAGTTGTTCATCTTTATGGGGGAGTAGTATGGATGGACTGCCCACGCTGACACACCTCACACAGTCACACAATGGCGAAGCAGTCAGATGTCCCATGGTCTTAAAAGTATGGTTTGCCAAACAGTTGAATCACCTCTCCCTCGCTTATTTGTTCCACACATCTCCACTGAGAGTAATACTGTGGTCTCTGTCACTGAGAGTAATACTGTGGTCTCTGTCACTGAGAGTAATACTGTGGTCTCTGTCACTGAGAGTAATACTGTGGTCTCTGTCACTGAGAGTAATACTGTGGTCTCTGTCACTGAGAGTAATACTGTGGTCTCTGTCACAGAGTAATGCTGTGGTCTCTGTCACTGAGTAATGCTGTGGTCTCTGTCACTGAGAGTAATACTGTGGTCTCTGTCACTGAGAGTAATACTGTGGTCTCTGTCACTGAGAGTAATACTGTGGTCTCTGTCACTGAGAGTAATACTGTGGTCTCTGTCACTGAGAGTAATGCTGTGGTCTCTGTCACTGAGAGTAATACTGTGGTCTCTGTCACTGAGAGTAATACTGTGGTCTCTGTCACTGAGTAATGCTGTCGTCTCTGTCACTGAGAGTAATACTGTGGTCTCTGTCACTGAGAGTAATAATGTGGTCTCTGTCACTGAGAGTAATGCTGTGGTCTTTCTGTCACTGAGAGTAATGCTGTCGTCTCTGTCACTGAGAGTAATGCTGTCGCCTCTGTCACTGAGAGTAATGCTGTGGTCTTTCTGTCACTGAGAGTAATGCTGTCGTCTCTGTCACTGAGAGTAATGCTGTCGTCTCTGTCACTGAGAGTAATACTGTGGTCTCTGTCACTGAGAGTAATACTGTGGTCTCTGTCACTGAGAGTAATACTGTGGTCTCTGTCACTGAGAGTAATACTGTGGTCTCTGTCACTGAGAGTAATACTGTCGTCTCTGTCACTGAGAGTAATGCTGTCGTCTCTGTCACTGAGAGTAATGCTGTCGTCTCTGTCACTGAGAGTAATACTGTGGTCTCTGTCACTGAGAGTAATACTGTGGTCTCTGTCACTGAGAGTAATACTGTGGTCTCTGTCACTGAGAGTAATACTGTGGTCTCTGTCACTGAGAGTAATACTGTGGTC
>NW_026278449.1:0-80000 GCF_023373465.1 Oncorhynchus keta | reverse complement strand
TTATATTGATAAGGGAGAAAGGGGTCAGGTTCTGTAATGTCTTGTTATATTGATAAGGGAGAAAGGGGTCAGGTTCTGTAATGTCTTGTTATATTGATAAGGGAGAAAGGGGTCAGGTTCTGGTATCTGTCTTGTTATATTGATAAGGGAGAAAGGGGTCAGGTTCTGTAATGTCTTGTTATATTGATAAGGGAGAAAGGGGTCAGGTTCTGTAATGTCTTGTTATATTGATAAGGGAGAAAGGGGTCAGGTTCTGTAATGTCTTGTTATATTGATAAGGGAGAAAGGGGTCAGGTTCTGTAATGTCTTGTTATATTGATAAGGGAGAAAGGGGTCAGGTTCTGTAATGTCTTGTTATATTGATAAGGGAGAAAGGGGTCAGGTTCTGTAATGTCTTGTTATATTGATAAGGGAGAAAGGAGTCAGGTTCTGTAATGTCTTGTTATATTGATAAGGGAGAAAGGGGTCAGGTTCTGTAATGTCTTGTTATATTGATAAGGGAGAAAGGGGTCAGGTTCTGTAATGTCTTGTTATATTGATAAGGGAAAAAGGGGTCAGGTTCTGGTTTATGTCTTGTTATATTGATAAGGGAGAAAGGAGTCAGGTTCTGTAATGTCTTGTTATATTGATAAGGGAGAAAGGGGTCAGGTTCTGTAATGTCTTGTTATATTGATAAGGGAGAAAGAGGTCAGGTTCTGTAATGTCTTGTTATATTGATAAGGGAGAAAGGGGTCAGGTTCTGGTATCTGTCTTGTTATATTGATAAGGGAGAAAGAGGTCAGGTTCTGTAATGTCTTGTTATATTGATAAGGGAGAAAGGGGTCAGGTTCTGTAATGTCTTGTTATATTGATAAGGGAGAAAGGGGTCAGGTTCTGGTATCTGTCTTGTTATATTGATAAGGGAGAAAGGGGTCAGGTTCTGTAATGTCTTGTTATATTGATAAGGGAGAAAGAGGTCAGGTTCTGTATCTGTCTTGTTATATTGATAAGGGAGAAAGGGGTCAGGTTCTGGTATCTGTCTTGTTATATTGATAAGGGAGAAAGGGGTCAGGTTGTGTAATGTCTTGTTATATTGATAAGGGAGAAAGGGGTCAGGTTCTGTAATGTCTTGTTATATTGATAAGGGAGAAAGGGGTCAGGTTCTGTAATGTCTTGTTATATTGATAAGGGAGAAAGGGGTCAGGTTCTGGTATCTGTCTTGTTATATTGATAAGGGAGAAAGGAGTCAGGTTCTGTTATGTCTTGTTATATTGATAAGGGAGAAAGGGATCAGGTTCTGGTTTCTGTCTTGTTATATTGATAAGGGAGAAAGGGATCAGGTTCTGGTATCTGTCTTGTTATATTGATAAGGGAGAAAGGGATCAGGTTCTGGTTTCTGTCTTGTTATATTGATAAGGGAGAAAGGGATCAGGTTCTGGTATCTGTCTTGTTATATTGATAAGGGAGAAAGGGATCAGGTTCTGTAATGTCTTGTTATATTGATAAGGGAGAAAGGGGTCAGGTTCTGGTATCTGTCTTGTTATATTGATAAGGGAGAAAGGGGTCAGGTTCTGTAATGTCTTGTTATATTGATAAGGGAGAAAGGGGTCAGGTTCTGGTATCTGTCTTGTTATATTGATAAGGGAGAAAGGGGTCAGGTTCTGGTATCTGTCTTGTTATATTGATAAGGGAGAAAGGGGTCAGGTTCTGTAATGTCTTGTTATATTGATAAGGGAGAAAGGGGTCAGGTTCTGGTATCTGTCTTGTTATATTGATAAGGGAGAAAGGGGTCAGGTTCTGGTATCTGTCTTGTTATATTGATAAGGGAGAAAGGGGTCAGGTTCTGGTATCTGTCTTGTTATATTGATAAGGGAGAAAGGGGTCAGGTTCTGGTATCTGTCTTGTTATATTGATAAGGGAGAAAGGGGTCAGGTTCTGGTATCTGTCTTGTTATATTGATAAGGGAGAAAGGGGTCAGGTTCTGGTATCTGTCTTGTTATATTGATAAGGGAGAAAGGGGTCAGGTTCTGGTATCTGTCTTGTTATATTGATAAGGGAGAAAGGGGTCAGGTTCTGTAATGTCTTGTTATATTGATAAGGGAGAAAGGGGTCAGGTTCTGGTATCTGTCTTGTTATATTGATAAGGGAGAAAGGGGTCAGGTTCTGTAATGTCTTGTTATATTGATAAGGGAGAAAGAGGTCAGGTTCTGTAATGTCTTGTTATATTGATAAGGGAGAAAGGGGTCAGGTTCTGTAATGTCTTGTTATATTGATAAGGGAGAAAGGGGTCAGGTTCTGGTATCTGTCTTGTTATATTGATAAGGGAGAAAGGGGTCAGGTTCTGGTATCTGTCTTGTTATATTGATAAGGGAGAAAGGGGTCAGGTTCTGTAATGTCTTGTTATATTGATAAGGGAGAAAGGGGTCAGGTTCTGTAATGTCTTGTTATATTGATAAGGGAGAAAGGGGTCAGGTTCTGTAATGTCTTGTTATATTGATAAGGGAGAAAGGGGTCAGGTTCTGGTATCTGTCTTGTTATATTGATAAGGGAGAAAGGGGTCAGGTTCTGGTATCTGTCTTGTTATATTGATAAGGGAGAAAGGGGTCAGGTTCTGTTATGTCTTGTTATATTGATAAGGGAGAAAGGGGTCAGGTTCTGGTTTCTGTCTTGTTATATTGATAAGGGAGAAAGGGGTCAGGTTCTGTAATGTCTTGTTATATTGATAAGGGAGAAAGGGGTCAGGTTCTGTAATGTCTTGTTATATTGATAAGGGAGAAAGGGGTCAGGTCCTGGTTTCTGTCTTGTTATATTGATAAGGGAGAAAGAGGTCAGGTTCTGTAATGTCTTGTTATATTGATAAGGGAGAAAGGGGTCAGGTTCTGTAATGTCTTGTTATATTGATAAGGGAGAAAGGGGTCAGGTTCTGTAATGTCTTGTTATATTGATAAGGGAGAAAGGGGTCAGGTTCTGTAATGTCTTGTTATATTGATAAGGGAGAAAGGGGTCAGGTTCTGGTATCTGTCTTGTTATATTGATAAGGGAGAAAGAGGTCAGGTTCTGTAATGTCTTGTTATATTGATAAGGGAGAAAGGGGTCAGGTTCTGTAATGTCTTGTTATATTGATAAGGGAGAAAGGGGTCAGGTTCTGGTATCTGTCTTGTTATATTGATAAGGGAGAAAGGGGTCAGGTTCTGTAATGTCTTGTTGTATTGATAAGGGAGAAAGGGGTCAGGTTCTGGTATCTGTCTTGTTATATTGATAAGGGAGAAAGGGGTCAGGTTCTGTAATGTCTTGTTATATTGATAAGGGAGAAATGGGTCAGGTTCTGGTATCTGTCTTGTTATATTGATAAGGGAGAAAGAGGTCAGGTTCTGTAATGTCTTGTTATATTGATAACGGAGAAAGGGGTCAGGTCCTGGTATCTGTCTTGTTATATTGATAAGGGAGAAAGGGGTCAGGTTCTGTAATGTCTTGTTATATTGATAAGGGAGAAAGGGGTCAGGTTCTGTAATGTCTTGTTATATATACTAGTATTTCTGTGTGTTATGTGTGAAGGTCACTCGGTGTCCTGACTAGTATTCCTGTGTGTTATGTGTGAAGGTCACTCGGTGTCCTGACTAGTATTCCTGTGTGTTATGTGTGAAGGTCACTCAGTGTCCTGACTAGTATGTGTGTGTGTATTGTGTGTGAAGGTCACTCGGTGTCCTGACTAGTATTTCTGTGTGTTATGTGTGAAGGTCACTCAGTGTCCTGACTAGTATTTGTGTGTGTTGTGTGTGAAGGTCACTCGGTGTCCTGACTAGTATTTGTGTGTGTTATGTGTGAAGGTCACTCGGTGTCCTGACTAGTATGTGTGTGTGTTATGTGTGAAGGTCACTCGGTGTCCTGACTAGTATTTCTGTGTGTTATGTGTGAAGGTCACTCGGTGTCCTGACTAGTATGTGTGTGTGTTATGTGTGAAGGTCACTCGGTGTCCTGACTAGTATTTCTGTGTGTTATGTGTGAAGGTCACTCGGTGTCCTGACTAGTATTCCTGTGTGTTATGTGTGAAGGTCACTCGGTGTCCTGACTAGTATTCCTGTGTGTTATGTGTGAAGGTCACTCAGTGTCCTGACTAGTATGTGTGTGTGTATTGTGTGTGAAGGTCACTCGGTGTCCTGACTAGTATTCCTGTGTGTTATGTGTGAAGGTCACTCGGTGTCCTGACTAGTATTTGTGTGTGTTATGTGTGAAGGTCACTCGGTGTCCTGACTAGTATTTGTGTGTGTTATGTGTGAAGGTCACTCGGTGTCCTGACTAGTATTCCTGTGTGTTATGTGTGAAGGTCACTCGGTGTCCTGACTAGTATTCCTGTGTGTTATGTGTGAAGGTCACTCGGTGTCCTGACTAGTATTTCTGTGTGTTATGTGTGAAGGTCACTCGGTGTCCTGACTAGTATTTGTGTGTGTTATGTGTGAAGGTCACTCGGTGTCCTGACTAGTATTTCTGTGTGTTATGTGTGAAGGTCACTCGGTGTCCTGACTAGTATTCCTGTGTGTTATGTGTGAAGGTCACTCGGTGTCCTGACTAGTATTTCTGTGTGTTATGTGTGAAGGTCACTCGGTGTCCTGACTAGTATTTCTGTGTGTTATGTGTGAAGGTCACTCGGTGTCCTGACTAGTATTCCTGTGTGTTATGTGTGAAGGTCACTCGGTGTCCTGACTAGTTAGTATGTGTGTGTGTTATGTGTGAAGGTCACTCGGTGTCCTGACTAGTATTCCTGTTTGTTATGTGTGAAGGTCACTCGGTGCGTCTGCTGGGTCAGAAGAAGGACAATGGGAAGCGTCTCGGTGGAGCCAGACTGGATCTGCCCAAGATTAGAAAGAACCCTCTGATAGAGATCATTTCAATCAATACAGGGTAAGCTGCTGTTTTCAACCTGGGGAAACACACACACACACACGCACACACACACAGCCGGCGACAAATGGGGGGGAGGCCAGAGGTAGCTCGCTAGACCGGTGCCTGGCTGGCCTCGTCACTCAGACCGGTGCCTGGCCGGCCTCGTCACTCAGACCGGTGCCTGGCCGGCCTCGTCACTCAGACCGGTGCCTGGCTGGCCTCGTCACTCAGACCGGTGCCTGGCCGGCCTCGTCACTCAGACCGGTGCCTGGCTGGCCTTGTCACTCAGACCGGTGCCTGGCTGGCCTTGTCACTCAGACCAGGGGCCTGGCCGGCCTCGTCACTCAGACCGGGGCCTGGCCGGCCTCGTCACTCAGACCGGGGCCTGGCCGGCCTCGTCATTCAGACCGGGCCTGGCCGGCCTCGTCACTCAGACTAGGGGCCTGGCCGGCCTCGTCACTCAGACTAGGGGCCTGGCCGGCCTCGTCACTCAGACTAGGGGCCTGGCTGGCCTCGTCACTCAGACCGGTGCCTGGCCGGCCTCGTCACTCAGACCGGTGCCTGGCTGGCCTTGTCACTCAGACTAGGGGCCTGGCCGGCCTCGTCACTCAGACTAGGGGCCTGGCCGGCCTCGTCACTCAGACTAGGGGCCTGGCCGGCCTCGTCACTCAGACTAGGGGGTGGCCGGCCTCGTCACTCAGACCGGTGCCTGGCCGGCCTCGTCACTCAGACTAGGGGGTGGACACTTGAAATGGAAGATTTCCTCATGGCAACAGAGAGGAAGTTTTCCACATTTCCTTGACAACAACAATCATAATGACCTGTTTATTGAATGGTACTGTTGCCCAATACCTACGTGACCTACCGACCTGACTGGTCAGTTTCCAGGCCAACCAGTAAAACTGCTGTCTCAGGTTAACTGATGTGGTCTCAATACATTGTTAAGGTCTGAGGAATTCAGGGACTCAGATTCACAGACACACGTGAGTTCAAGGTGAGAGAGAGAGAGACACCGTTACGACCCTGCACCCTGTACCGTTACGACTCTGTACCGTTACGTTACGACCCTGCACCGTTATGACCCTGTTACGACCCTGCACCTGGCTAAGTGTTCTCTTCATCATAACCCTGGCTAAGTGTTCTCCCCACCATAACCCTGGCTAAGTGTTCTCCCCACCATAACCCTGGCTAAGTGTTCTCCCCACCATAACCCTGGCTAAGTGTTCTCCCCACCATAACCCTGGCTAAGTGTTCTCCCCACCATAACCCTGGCTAAGTGTTCTCCCCACCATAACCCTGGCTAAGTGTTCTCCCCATCATAACCCTGGCTAAGTGTTCTCCCCACCATAACCCTGGCTAAGTGTTCTCCCCATCATAACCCTGGCTAAGTGTTCTCCCCATCATAACCCTGGCTAAGTGTTCTCCCCACCATAACCCTGGCTAAGTGTTATCCCCATCATAACCCTGGCTAAGTGTTCTCCCCACCATTACCCTGGCTAAGTGTTATCCCCATCATAACCCTGGCTAAGTGTTCTCCCCACCATTACCCTGGCTAAGTGTTATCCCCACCATAACCCTGGCTAAGTGTTATCCCCATCATAACCCTGGCTAAGTGTTATCCCCATCATAACCCTGGCTAAGCGTTCTCCCCACCATTACCCTGGCTAAGCGTTATCCCCATCATAACCCTGGCTAAGTGTTATCCCCATCATAACCCTGGCTAAGTGTTCTCCCCACCATAACCCTGGCTAAGTGTTCTCCCCACCATAACCCTGGCTAAGTGTTCTCCCCATCATAACCCTGGCTAAGTGTTCTCCCCATCATAACCCTGGCTAAGTGTTCTCCCCATCATAACCCTGGCTAAGTGTTATCCCCATCATAACCCTGGCTAAGTGTTATCCCCATCATAACCCTGGCTAAGTGTTATCCCCATCATAACCCTGGCTAAGTGTTCTCCCCATCATAACCCTGGCTAAGTGTTCTCCCCATCATAACCCTGGCTAAGTGTTCTCCCCATCATAACCCTGGCTAAGTGTTCTCCCCACCATAACCCTGGCTAAGTGTTCTCCCCACCATAACCCTGGCTAAGTGTTCTCCCACCATAACCCTGGCTAAGTGTTGTCCCCACCATAACCCTGGCTAAGTGTTCTCCCCACCATAACCCTGGCTAAGTGTTCTCCCCACCATAACCCTGGCTAAGTGTTCTCCCCACCATAACCCTGGCTAAGTGTTCTCCCCACCATTACCCTGGCTAAGTGTTCTCCCCACCATTACCCTGGCTAAGTGTTCTCCCCACCATTACCCTGGCTAAGTGTTCTCCCCATCATAACCCTGGCTAAGTGTTCTCCCCATCATAACCCTGGCTAAGTGTTCTCCCGATCATAACCCTGGCTAAGTGTTCTCCCGATCATAACCCTGGCTAAGTGTTCTCCCGATCATAACCCTGGCTAAGTGTTCTCCCGATCATAACCCTGGCTAAGTGTTCTCCCCACCATAACCCTGGCTAAGTGTTCTCCCCATCATAACCCTGGCTAAGTGTTCTCCCCACCATAACCCTGGCTAAGTGTTCTCCCCACCATTACCCTGGCTAAGTGTTCTCCCCACCATTACCCTGGCTAAGTGTTCTCCCCACCATTACCCTGGCTAAGTGTTCTCCCCATCATAACCCTGGCTAAGTGTTCTCCCCACCATTACCCTGGCTAAGTGTTCTCCCCACCATAACCCTGGCTAAGTGTTCTCCCCATCATAACCCTGGCTAAGTGTTCTCCCCATCATTACCCTGGCTAAGTGTTCTCCCCACCATAACCCTGGCTAAGTGTTCTCCCCACCATAACCCTGGCTAAGTGTTGTCCCCACCATAACCCTGGCTAAGTGTTGTCCCCACCATAACCCTGGCTAAGTGTTCTCCCCACCATAACCCTGGCTAAGTGTTCTCCCCACCATAACCCTGGCTAAGTGTTCTCCCCACCATAACCCTGGCTAAGTGTTCTCCCCACCATTACCCTGGCTAAGTGTTCTCCCCACCATTACCCTGGCTAAGTGTTCTCCCCATCATAACCCTGGCTAAGTGTTCTCCCCATCATAACCCTGGCTAAGTGTTCTCCCCATCATAACCCTGGCTAAGTGTTCTCCCGATCATAACCCTGGCTAAGTGTTCTCCCGATCATAACCCTGGCTAAGTGTTCTCCCCACCATAACCCTGGCTAAGTGTTCTCCCCATCATAACCCTGGCTAAGTGTTCTCCCCACCATAACCCTGGCTAAGTGTTCTCCCCACCATTACCCTGGCTAAGTGTTCTCCCCACCATTACCCTGGCTAAGTGTTCTCCCCACCATTACCCTGGCTAAGTGTTCTCCCCATCATAACCCTGGCTAAGTGTTCTCCCCACCATTACCCTGGCTAAGTGTTCTCCCCACCATAACCCTGGCTAAGTGTTCTCCCCATCATAACCCTGGCTAAGTGTTCTCCCCATCATTACCCTGGCTAAGTGTTCTCCCCACCATAACCCTGGCTAAGTGTTCTCCCCACCATAACCCTGGCTAAGTGTTCTCCTCACCATAACCCTGGCTAAGTGTTGTCCCCACCATAACCCTGGCTAAGTGTTGTCCCCACCATAACCCTGGCTAAGTGTTCTCCCCACCATAACCCTGGCTAAGTGTTCTCCCCACCATAACCCTGGCTAAGTGTTCTCCCCACCATTACCCTGGCTAAGTGTTCTCCCCACCATTACCCTGGCTAAGTGTTCTCCCCATCATAACCCTGGCTAAGTGTTCTCCCCATCATAACCCTGGCTAAGTGTTCTCCCGATCATAACCCTGGCTAAGTGTTCTCCCGATCATAACCCTGGCTAAGTGTTCTCCCCACCATAACCCTGGCTAAGTGTTCTCCCCATCATAACCCTGGCTAAGTGTTCTCCCCACCATAACCCTGGCTAAGTGTTCTCCCCACCATTACCCTGGCTAAGTGTTCTCCCCACCATTACCCTGGCTAAGTGTTCTCCCCACCATTACCCTGGCTAAGTGTTCTCCCCACCATTACCCTGGCTAAGTGTTCTCCCCACCATTACCCTGGCTAAGTGTTCTCCCCACCATTACCCTGGCTAAGTGTTCTCCCACCATAACCCTGGCTAAGTGTTCTCCCCACCATAACCCTGGCTAAGTGTTCTCCCCACCATAACCCTGGCTAAGTGTTCTCCCCACCATAACCCTGGCTAAGTGTTCTCCCCATCATAACCCTGGCTAAGTGTTGTCCCCATCATAACCCTGGCTAAGTGTTGTCCCCATCATAACCCTGGCTAAGTGTTCTCCCCATCATAACCCTGGCTAAGTGTTCTCCCCACCATAACCCTGGCTAAGTGTTCTCCCCACCATAACCCTGGCTAAGTGTTCTCCCCACCATAACCCTGGCTAAGTGTTCTCCCCACCATAACCCTGGCTAAGTGTTATCCCCACCATAACCCTGGCTAAGTGTTCTCCCCACCATAACCCTGGCTAAGTGTTCTCCCCACCATAACCCTGGCTAAGTGTTCTCCCCACCATAACCCTGGCTAAGTGTTATCCCTCCATAACCCTGGCTAAGTGTTATCCCCACCATAACCCTGGCTAAGTGTTATCCCCACCATAACCCTGGCTAAGTGTTATCCCCACCATAACCCTGGCTAAGTGTTCTCCCCACCATAACCCTGGCTAAGTGTTCTCCCCATCATAACCCTGGCTAAGTGTTATCCCCACCATAACCCTGGCTAAGTGTTCTCCCCATCATAACCCTGGCTAAGTGTTCTCCCCATCATAACCCTGGCTAAGTGTTCTCCCCATCATAACCCTGGCTAAGTGTTATTCATCTCATGAAACCTTGATGTGGTTTTGTGTTTGAATACAGAGGAACCCCATTAGGGTTTGATATTCAGGCCTCCTGAGCCAGTAGTTCACACATCCATCTGCAAAACGTAACATATTTAAATCCTTTTACTCTCACACCGTCCTGTATAACTAACCTTGTGGGGACGCGCAATTCAGTCCCATTCAAAATCCTGTTTACCCTAAACTTAACCCGAAATCTAAACCTAACCTTAACCCGAAATCCCCTATAAATAGCATTTGACCTTGTGGTCCCCACAAGTATAGTTAAACACGTCCACACACACAGACACACAGACACACACAGACACACACAGACACACACAGACACACACAGACACACACACACACACACACACACACACACACACACACACACACACACACACACACACACACACACACACACACACACACACACACACACACACACACACACCAGATTACGTGAGATTGATGGAGGGTTACAGAAGGTGTTTTGATGCCTCCAGAGGAGGAAGCAACCAGCAGCCCCCATGACAGCGCTGAGCTGCAACATCACGCCGTGTCGGTTGGGTGGGAGGCAGAAAGAAATTGAATTTCTCAGGAGATATATTGAATATTTGATGAGCGTGCGGTAGGTGGGTTTAGAAAACAGTGTCGCCTCACCCTCCCTTCCTTCCAGCTTGAACAGGATCCTTTTTACAGCCTCCCTCCCTCCCTCATCCCCATCTCCTCCCCCCTGTCCGTCCCCCGTCTCCTCCCCCTGTCCGTCCCCGTCTCCTCCCTCCCTCCTCATCCCCCGTCTCCTCCCTCCCTCATCCCCGTCTCTCTCCCCCTGTCCGTCCCCATCTCCTCCCCCTGTCCGTCCCCATCTCCTCCCCCTGTCCCTCCCCCGTCTCCCCCCCTGTCCGTCCCCGTCTCCTCCCCCTGTCCGTCCCCGTCTCCTGCCCCCTGTCCGTCCCCGTCTCCTGCCCCCTGTCCGTCCCCGTCTCCTCCCCCTGTCCATCCCCGTCTCCTCCCCTGTCCGTCCCCTGTCTCCTCCCTGTTTTATGGTGTTTACAGAGCTCCCCCTGTCCGTCCCTGTCTCCTCCCCACTGTTCGTCCCCCCGTCTCCTCCCCCTGTTCGTCCCCCGTCTCCTCCCCCTGTCCGTCCCCGTCTCCTCCCCCTGTCCGTCCCCCCTGCTCCCCCTGTCCGTCCCACGTCTCCTCCCCCTGTCCGTCCCCGTCTCCTCCAGAGCTCCCTCCCCTGTCCGTCCTCTCCTCTGACCAGAGCCCATCCGTCCTCTCCTCTGACCAGGGCCCATCCGTCCTCTCCCCGAGGCGGGAGGAGCTCTGAGAGACGAGGAGGGAGGAGCTCTGAGAGACGAGGCGGGAGGAGCTCTGAGAGACGAGGCGGGAGGAGCTCTGAGAGACGAGGCGGGAGGAGCTCTGAGAGACGAGGCGGGAGGAGCTCTGAGAGACGAGGAGGGAGGAGCTCTGAGAGACGAGGAGGGAGGAGCTCTGAGAGACGAGGAGGGAGGAGCTCTGAGAGACGAGGAGGGAGGAGCTTGGCAGCTCTCAGTGGGAGAGATAATTAGGGTCCTGAACAGGGTCCCGTCTCTGTGGATGTGTATCTAGACTATGGGTTGTTTTTTTAAATTAAATTCCACCTTTATTTACCCAGGTAGGCCAGTTGAGAACGAGTTCTCATTTACAACTGCAACCTGGCCACGATAAAGCAAAGCAGTGTGACACAAACAACAACAGAGTTAGACATAAACAAACATACAGTCAATAACACAATAGAAAAAGGCTATTTACAAGTATGTACAAATGAGGTAAGGTTAGGGAGGTAAGGCAATACATAGGCCATAGTGGCAAAATAATTACAATTTAGCAATTAACCCCTGGAGTGATAGATGTGTGCAAGTAGAGATACTGAGGTGCACAGGAGCAAACATTAATAAATATCAAAATGGGGAGGAGGTCGTTTCTTCCCCTCTGTACCTGTGATAGTGAGTCAGTGTGTACTCTAAGGGTTCTGCTCAATGGGGAGGAGGTAGTTTCTTCCCCTCTGTACCTGTGATAGTGAGTCAGTGTGTACTCTAAGGGTTCTGCTCAATGGGGAGGAGGTAGTTTCTTCCCCTCTGTACCTGTGATAGTGAGTCAGTGTGTACTCTAAGGGTTCTGCTCAATGGGGAGGAGGTAGTTTCTTCCCCTCTGTACCTGTGATAGTGAGTCAGTGTGTACTCTAAGGGTTCTGCTCAATGGGGAGGAGGTAGTTTCTTCCCCTCTGTACCTGTGATAGTGAGTCAGTGTGTACTCTAAGGGTTCTGCTCAATGGGGAGGAGGTAGTTTCTTCCTCTCTGTACCTGTGATAGTGTGTCAGTGTGTACTCTAAGGGTTCTGCTCAATGGGGAGGAGGTAGTTTCTTCCCCTCTGTACCTGTGATAGTGAGTCAGTGTGTACTCTAAGGGTTCTGCTCAATGGGGAGGAGGTAGTTTCTTCCCCTCTGTACCTGACGGTGTGATAGTGAGTCAGTGTGTACTCTAAGGGTTCTGCTCAATGGGGAGGAGGTAGTTTCTTCCTCTCTGTACCTGTGATAGTGAGTCAGTGTGTACTCTAAGGGTTCTGCTCAATGGGGAGGAGGTAGTTTCTTCCCCTCTGTACCTGTGATAGTGAGTCAGTGTGTACTCTAAGGGTTCTGCTCAATGGGGAGGAGGTAGTTTCTTCCCCTCTGTACCTGTGATAGTGAGTCAGTGTGTACTCTAAGGGTTCTGCTCAATGGGGAGGAGGTAGTTTCTTCCCCTCTGTACCTGTGATAGTGAGTCAGTGTGTACTCTAAGGGTTCTGCTCAATGGGGAGGAGGTAGTTTCTTCCTCTCTGTACCTGTGATAGTGAGTCAGTGTGTACTCTAAGGGTTCTGCTCAATGGGGAGGAGGTAGTTTCTTCCCCTCTGTACCTGTGATAGTGAGTCAGTGTGTACTCTAAGGGTTCTGCTCAATGGGGAGGAGGTCGTTTCTTCCTCTCTGTACCTGTGATAGTGAGTCAGTGTGTACTCTTCCCCTCTGTACCTGTGATAGTGAGTCAGTGTGTACTCTAAGGGTTCTGCTCAATGGGGAGGAGGTAGTTTCTTCCCCTCTGTACCTGTGATAGTGAGTCAGTGTGTACTCTAAGGGTTCTGCTCAATGGACGACCTCAGATTAGGCTACAACACATTCAGTTAGTTAAACATTACGCTCCAGACACAAACATCGTAGGGTAAACATTGTCAAGTGCAGACAGGCAGTGTTGCCAGGCGCGCGTGTCTCTGCATTGATACCTGGAGAGACGAGGTTCCTCCCTCTCTGTGTCTGACGGCTGGCAGACCTGCCCCAGAGACTCAGGGGATGTGTGTGACTGTATCCCTGGGAGACCTGCCCCAGAGACTCAGGGGATGTGTGTGACTGTATCCCTGGGAGACCTGCCCCAGAGACTCAGGGGATGTGTGTGACTGTATCCCTGGGAGACCTGCCCCAGAGACTCAGGGGATGTGTGTGACTGTATCCCTGGGAGACCATGGGGGGGATATCAGTCGCTGTCTTTGATGTGGTACCTTAAATCTGTGGTTTTGTAGAACAACGCTGAACCAACTCCTCACCCAGCAGCACCACAGGTTAATTAGACACTGTAGGGGGATCTAGTTTCAGACCAGTATGTAGAGGATCTAGTTTCAGACCAGTATGTAGAGGATCTAGTTTCAGACCAGTATGTAGAGGGATCTAGTTTCAGACCAGTATGTAGAGGATCTAGTTTCAGACCAGTATGTAGAGGATCTAGTTTCAGACCAGTATGTAGAGGATCTAGTTTCAGACCAGTATGTAGAGGATCTAGTTTCAGACCAGTATGTAGGAGGATCTAGTTTCAGACCAGTATGTAGAGGATCTAGTTTCAGACCAGTATGTAGGGGGATCTAGTTTCAGACCAGTATGTAGGGGATCTAGTTTCAGACCAGTATGTAGGGGATCTAGTTTCAGACCAGTATGTAGGGGATCTAGTTTCAGACCAGTATGTAGGGGATCTAGTTTCAGACCAGTATGTAGGGGATCTAGTTTCAGACCAGTATGTAGGGGATCTAGTTTCAGACCAGTATGTAGAGGATCTAGTTTCAGACCAGTATGTAGGGGATCTAGTTTCAGACCAGTATGTAGGGGGATCTAGTTTCAGACCAGTATGTAGGGGGATCTGGTTTCAGACCAGTATGTAGGGGATCTAGTTTCAGACCAGTATGTAGGGGATCTAGTTTCAGACCAGTATGTAGGGATCTAGTTTCAGACCAGTATGTAGGGGATCTGGTTTCAGACCAGTATGTAGGGGATCTAGTTTCAGATCAGTATGTAGAGGATCTAGTTTCAGACCAGTATGTAGGGGATCTAGTTTCAGACCAGTATGTAGAGGATCTAGTTTCAGACCAGTATGTAGGGGATCTAGTTTCAGACCAGTATGTAGGGGATCTAGTTTCAGACCAGTATGTAGAGGATCTAGTTTCAGACCAGTATGTAGGGGATCTAGTTTCAGACCAGTATGTAGAGGATCTAGTTTCAGACCAGGATGTAGGGGATCTAGTTTCAGACCAGTATGTAGGGGATCTAGTTTCAGACCAGTATGTAGGGGGATCTAGTTTCAGACCAGTATGTAGGGGATCTAGTTTCAGACCAGTATGTAGAGGATCTAGTTTCAGACCAGTATGTAGAGGATCTAGTTTCAGACCAGTATGTAGGGGATCTAGTTTCAGACCAGTATGTAGGGTATCTAGTTTCAGACCAGGATGTAGAGGATCTAGTTTCAGACCAGTATGTAGGGGATCTAGTTTCAGACCAGTATGTAGGGATCTAGTTTCAGACCAGTATGTAGAGGATCTAGTTTCAGACCAGTATGTAGGGGATCTAGTTTCAGACCAGTATGTAGGGGATCTAGTTTCAGACCAGTATGTAGAGGATCTAGTTTCAGACCAGTATGTAGGGGATCTAGTTTCAGACCAGGATGTAGAGGATCTAGTTTCAGACCAGTATGTAGGGGATCTAGTTTCAGACCAGGATGTAGAGGATCTAGTTTCAGACCAGTATGTAGAGGATCTAGTTTCAGACCAGGATGTAGAGGATCTAGTTTCAGACCAGTATGTAGAGGATCTAGTTTCAGACCAGTATGTAGAGGATCTAGTTTCAGACCAGGATGTAGAGGGATCTAGTTTCAGACCAGTATGTAGGGGATCTAGTTTCAGACCAGTATGTAGAGGATCTAGTTTCAGACCAGTATGTAGAGGATCTAGTTTCAGACCAGGATGTAGAGGGATCTAGTTTCAGACCAGTATGTAGGGGATCTAGTTTCAGGCATTTGTTTCACACCTGCTACGTTAGTTTAGTGTGTGTGTGTCTCAGTCCCAGTCCCAGCAACACTTAGGAACACATTCCCCATAGAGGAACATTATCATTATCAGAGGTAAAACATTTATTTAACTGCTAATCAGGGGACTCTACATTTTATTAATTAATTAATTACATTATTCTCTTGGGCAATCTTATCTTCATTTAGAAATAAAATACTGAAACCCGTAGGCCTATAGATTAGAAAATGAAAGCAAAATAGATCGTCCAGGGCCATCACACACGGGTGTTTATGAAAATCATTAATCCCACTATGTTTTTTTTTTTGGGCGGTTACCAGATTTGGGTCAAATGTCTGGGATTTACCTCAATAATCTTTGATTTATACTTGTACTGATCAACCGCTGAACGAAATGCTCTTAGTATGGCTCTGCTTTGTCCAAGTGTCCCATGTGCCACCCTCTTCCCTATGTAGTGGACTAAATGCACCCTATTCCCTATGTAGTGGACTAAATGCACCCTATTCCCTATGTAGTGGACTAAATGCACCCTATTCCCTATGTAGTGGACTAAATGCACCCTATTCCCTATGTAGTGGACTAAATGCACCCTATTCCCTATGTAGTGGACTAAATGCACCCTATTCCCTATGTAGTGGACTAAATGCACCCTATTCCCTATGTAGTGGACTAAATGCACCATATTCCCTATGTAGTGGACTCCTGTTGACCAGCGCCCTATGTAGTAGACTACTGTTGACCAGGGCTCTATGTAGGGGACTACTGTTGACCAGGGCCCCGTCTAGTAGACTACTGTTGACCAGGGCCCTGTCTAGTAGACTACTGTTGACCAGGGCCCTGTCTAGTAGACTACTGTTGACCAGGACACTATCTAGTAGACTACTGTTGACCAGGGCACTATCTAGTAGACTACTGTTGACCAGGGCCCTGTCTAGTAGACTACTGTTGACCAGGGCCCCGTCTAGTAGACTACTGTTGACCAGGGCCCCGTCTAGTAGACTACTGTTGACCAGGGCCCTGTCTAGTAGACTACTGTTGACCAGGACACTATCTAGTAGACTACTGTTGACCAGGGCCCTGTCTAGTAGACTACTGTTGACCAGGGCCCTGTCTAGTAGACTACTGTTGACCAGGGCCCTGTCTAGTAGACTACTGTTGACCAGGGCACTATCTAGTAGACTACTGTTGACCAGGGCACTATCTAGTAGACTACTGTTGACCAGGGCCCTGTCTAGTAGACTACTGTTGACCAGGGCCCTGTCTAGTAGACTACTGTTGACCAGGGCCCTGTCTAGTAGACTACTGTTGACCAGGGCCCTGTCTAGTAGACTACTGTTGACCAGGGCACTATCTAGTAGACTACTGTTGACCAGGGCCCTGTCTAGTAGACTACTGTTGACCAGGGCCCTGTCTAGTAGACTACTGTTGACCAGGGCCCTGTCTAGTAGACTACTGTTGACCAGGGCCCTGTCTAGTAGACTACTGTTGACCAGGGCCCTGTCTAGTAGACTACTGTTGACCAGGGCCCTGTCTAGTAGACTACTGTTGACCAGGGCACTATCTAGTAGACACTGTTGACCAGGGCACTATCTAGTAGACTACTGTTGACCAGGGCCCTGTCTAGTAGACTACTGTTGACCAGGGCCCTGTCTAGTAGACTACTGTTGACCAGGGCCCTGTCTAGTAGACTACTGTTGACCAGGACACTATCTAGTAGACTACCCCCTGACCAGGGCCCTGTCTAGTAGACTACTGTTGACCAGGGCCCTGTCTAGTAGACTACTGTTGACCAGGGCCCTGTCTAGTAGACTACTGTTGACCAGGGCCCTGTCTAGTAGACTACTGTTGACCAGGGCACTATCTAGTAGACTACTGTTGACCAGGGCACTATCTAGTAGACTACTGTTGACCAGGGCACTATCTAGTAGACTACTGTTGACCAGGGCACTATCTAGTAGACTACTGTTGACCAGGGCCCCGTCTAGTAGACTACTGTTGACCAGGGCCCTGTCTAGTAGACTACTGTTGACCAGGGCACTATCTAGTAGACTACTGTTGACCAGGGCACTATCTAGTAGACTACTGTTGACCAGGGCACTATCTAGTAGACTACTGTTGACCAGGGCACTATCTAGTAGACTACTGTTGACCAGGGCCCTGTCTAGTAGACTACTGTTGACCAGGGCCCTGTCTAGTAGACTACTGTTGACCAGGGCCCCGTCTAGTAGACTACTGTTGACCAGGGCCCTGTCTAGTAGACTAATGTTGACCAGGGCCATGTCTAGTAGACTACTGTTGACCAGGGCCCTGTCTAGTAGACTAATGTTGACCAGGGCCATGTCTAGTAGACTACTGTTGACCAGGGCCCCGTCTAGTAGACTACTGTTGACCAGGGCCCTGTCTAGTAGACTACTGTTGACCAGGGCCCTGTCTAGTAGACTACTGTTGACCAGGGCACTATCTAGTAGACTACTGTTGACCAGGGCCCTGTCTAGTAGACTACTGTTGACCAGGGCACTATCTAGTAGACTACTGTTGACCAGGGCCCTGTCTAGTAGACTACTGTTGACCAGGGCCCTGTCGACTGGGATGTCCTGGTTTATCTATTATATAACAGATCCATATCGACATCCAAGTGATACACTTCAATAATAATATCCCCTGACTGTATCCTCCCTGTATCCTCCCTGCCTTCAGTAATAATATCCCCCTGACTGTATCCTCTCTGTATCCTCCCTGCCTTCAGTAATAATATCCCCCTGACTGTATCCTCCCTGTATCCTCCCTGCCTTCAGTAATAATATCCCCCTGACTGTATCCTCCCTGTATCCTCCCTGCCTTCAGTAATAATATCCCCCTGACTGTATCCTCCCTGTCTTCACTAATAATATCCCCTGACTGTATCCTCCCTGTATCCTCCCTGCCTTCAGTAATAATATCCCCCTGACTGTATCCTCCCTGTATCCTCCCTGCCTTCAGTAATAATATCCCCCTGACTGTATCCTCCCTGTATCCTCCCTGCCTTCAGTAATAATATCCCCTGACTGTATCCTCCCTGTATCCCCCTTCCTTCAGTAATAATATCCCCCTGACTGTATCCTCCCTGTATCCTCCCTGCCTTCAGTAATAATATCCCCTGACTGTATCCTCCCTGTCTTCAATAATAATATCCCCCTGACTGTATCCTCCCTGTATCCTCCCTGCCTTCACAGATGTTCTGGCCCAGAGTGGTGATCATTTCTGGGGCGAGGCATCTCCAGTGCCTGGCCTTGGCCCTGGCTGTCTTCATCCTCCACTAACAGTGTAACACAGGCAGCTCTAATACACTGTGATGTGTGGCTCCCAGCAAATTGATCTGCCACTCAGGCTGAGACTCAGCCGCCAAGGCGGTCGTAGAACAGTGGTGACCCTTTGACCCCTGTATCCAACCTGTTGTTGAGCTTTCGACTCTAGCTGTGAAATTTGACCTTTTCTCCGCTTGCCTGTGAGGTATGATTTGTGACACCAGAGCCAGACGCAACACACGAACACAGATCCTGCCGTCTCACCCGATCTCGTCTCCTTATTTCTCTCCTCTCTCTCACACTCTTTCTACTAGGGGTGTACTGGTACCTCGGTTCAGTTCACACTGTGAACCTGAATGAGTACATCAAACACGAGGCCTATAGGCTATGTCTATCCTGTGTTGTATGCTAGTTGAAAAAAAAACAACTACAGCAGTTTGTAATCCACATTCAAATCTTAACTGACGCATTTCAAACTGTTGTTGTTGTGAGACTGGAAACTAGTTCTGTAGGGTGGTCAATAAACCTGGAAACTAGTTCTGTAGGAGGGTCAATAAACCTGGTAACTAGTTATGTAGGGGGTCAATAAACCTGGAAACTAGTTCTGTAGGAGGGTCAATAAACCTGGAAACTAGTTCTGTAGGGGGTCAATAAACCTGGAAACTAGTTCTGTAGGAGGGTCAATAAACCTGGAAACTAGTTCTGTAGGAGGGTCAATAAACCTAGAAACTAGTTATGTATGGGGGTCAATAAACCTGGAAACTAGTTCTGTAGGAGGGTCAATAAACCTGGAAACTAGTTCTGTAGGGGGTCAATAAACCTAGAAACTAGTTATGTAGGGGGTCAATAAACCTGGAAACTAGTTCTGTAGGAGGGTCAATAAACCTAGAAACTAGTTATGTAGGGGGTCAATAAACCTGGAAACTAGTTCTGTAGGAGGGTCAATAAACCTGGAAACTAGTTCTGTAGGAGGGTCAATAAACCTGGAAACTAGTTCTGTAGGAGGGTCAATAAACCTAGAAACTAGTTATGTAGGGGGTCAATAAACCTGGAAACTAGTTCTGTAGGGGGTCAATAAACCTAGAAACTAGTTCTGTAGGAGGGTCAATAAACCTGGAAACTAGTTCTGTAGGGGGTCAATAAACCTGGAAACTAGTTCTGTAGGGGGTCAATAAACCTGGAAACTAGTTCTGTAGGGGGTCAATAAACCTAGAAACTAGTTCTGTAGGGGGTCAATAAACCTGGAAACTAGTTCTGTAGGAGGGTCAATAAACCTGGAAACTAGTTCTGTAGGAGGGTCAATAAACCTGGTAACTTGTTCTGTAGGAGGGTCAATAAACCTGGAAACTAGTTCTGTAGGGGGTCAATAAACCTAGAAACTAGTTATGTAGGAGGGTCAATAAACCTGGAAACTAGTTCTGTAGGAGGGTCAATAAACCTAGAAACTAGTTATGTAGGAGGGTCAATAAACCTGGAAACTAGTTCTGTAGGGAGGTCAATAAACCTGGAAACTAGTTCTGTAGGGGGTCAATAAACCTGGAAACTAGTTCTGTAGGAGGGTCAATAAACCTGGAAACTAGTTCTGTAGGAGGGTCAATAAACCTGGAAACTAGTTCTGTAGGAGGGTCAATAAACCTGGAAACTAGTTCTGTAGGAGGGTCAATAAACCTAGAAACTAGTTATGTAGGGGGTCAATAAACCTGGAAACTAGTTCTGTAGGAGGGTCAATAAACCTAGAAACTAGTTATGTAGGGGGTCAATAAACCTGGAAACTAGTTCTGTAGGGGGTCAATAAACCTAGAAACTAGTTCTGTAGGAGGGTCAATAAACCTGGAAACTAGTTCTGTAGGGGGGTCAATAAACCTGGAAACTAGTTCTGTAGGGGGTCAATAAACCTGGAAACTAGTTCTGTAGGGGGTCAATAAACCTAGAAACTAGTTCTGTAGGGGGTCAATAAACCTGGAAACTAGTTCTGTAGGAGGGTCAATAAACCTGGAAACTAGTTCTGTAGGAGGGTCAATAAACCTGGAAACTAGTTCTGTAGGAGGGTCAATAAACCTGGAAACTAGTTCTGTAGGAGGGTCAATAAACCTGGAAACTAGTTCTGTAGGAGGGTCAATAAACCTGGTAACTTGTTCTGTAGGAGGGTCAATAAACCTGGAAACTAGTTCTGTAGGGGGTCAATAAACCTAGAAACTAGTTATGTAGGAGGGTCAATAAACCTGGAAACTAGTTCTGTAGGAGGGTCAATAAACCTGTAAACTAGTTCTGTAGGAGGGTCAATAAACCTAGAAACTAGTTCTGTAGGAGGGTCAATAAACCTGGAAACTAGTTCTGTAGGAGGGTCAATAAACCTGGAAACTAGTTCTGTAGGAGGGTCAATAAACCTGGAAACTAGTTCTGTAGGAGGGTCAATAAACCTGGAAACTAGTTCTGTAGGAGGGTCAATAAACCTGGAAACTAGTTCTGTAGGAGGGTCAATAAACCTGGAAACTAGTTCTGTAGGGGGTCAATAAACCTGGAAACTAGTTCTGTAGGGGGGGGTCAATAAACCTGGAAACTAGTTCTGTAGGAGGGTCAATAAACCTGGAAACTAGTTCTGTAGGAGGGTCAATAAACCTGGAAACTAGTTCTGTAGGAGGGTCAATAAACCTGGAAACTAGTTCTGTAGGAGGGTCAATAAACCTGGAAACTAGTTCTGTAGGAGGGTCAATAAACCTGGAAACTAGTTCTGTAGGAGGGTCAATAAACCTGGAAACTAGTTCTGTAGGAGGGTCAATAAACCTGGAAACTAGTTCTGTAGGAGGGTCAATAAACCTGGAAACTAGTTCTGTAGGGGGGTCAATAAACCTGGAAACTAGTTCTGTAGGGGGGTCAATAAACCTGGAAACTAGTTCTGTAGGAGGGTCAATAAACCTAGAAACTAGTTCTGTAGGAGGGTCAATAAACCTGGAAACTAGTTCTGTAGGGGGTCAATAAACCTGGAAACTAGTTCTGACAGTAACAGCCAATAAACCTGGAAACTAGTTCTGTAGGAGGGTCAATAAACCTGGAAACTAGTTCTGTAGGAGGGTCAATAAACCTGGAAACTAGTTCTGTGAGGGTCAATAAACCTGGAAACTAGTTCTGTAGGAGGGTCAATAAACCTGGAAACTAGTTCTGTAGGGGGTCAATAAACCTGAAACTAGTTCTGTAGGAGGGTCAATAAACCTAGAAACTAGTTCTACAGACACTCTTTATGACAGTGACAGCCAATCACATTACTCCGGAGTAGGAAATGAGAAGTACCGCGCTACAGACACTCTTTATGACAGTAACAGCCAATCACATTACTCCGGAGTAGGAAATGAGAAGTACCGCGCTACAGACACTCTTTATGACAGTAACAGCCAATCACATTACTCCGGAGTAGGAAATGAGAAGTACCGCGCTACAGACACTCTTTATGACAGTAACAGCCAATCACATCACTTTATTTGAGTGTTGTTGACGATGACTCGTTTTTTAATATTTAAGGAAATATAACAGATTGTGTTTTCGTCCGGTATTATGTGAGTCATGACCATATATGGAATCAAGGAAAACAACAAGTAGGATTGTATTAAATTAACATAAATTAGCTGCTGTAACTGTTGCCATGTTCTTGCTGTTCCCGAAAAACCGATTCCCCCCAAAAAACTGTTGGTTTGGTGGACCCGGTTCCACCACTACTTTCTACTGAGCCTCGTAAACAGGTGCCCCGGTAAATGGCACCAAGGTCAAAATAAGAACCACACCCCTGTGTGGCTTCTCAGGTTCTGTTGTCCCCTCAGGCTGGGGTGAGGAGGCTACAGTATCTAGAACCAGTCAGACAACATCCCCCTCCCCCAGGACAGTGTCTCACCTCAGGCTGGGGTGAGGAGGCTACAGTATCTAGAACCAGTCAGACAACATCCCCCTCCCCCCAGGACAGTGTCTCACCTCAGGCTGGGGTGAGGAGGCTACAGTATCTAGAACCAGTCAGACAACATCCCCCTCCCCCGGACAGTGTCTCACCTCAGGCTGGGGTGAGGAGGCTACAGTATCTAGAACCAGTCAGACAACATCCCCCTCCCCCCAGGACAGTGTCTCACCTCAGGCTGGGGTGAGGAGGCTACAGTATCTAGAACCAGTCAGACAACATCCCCCTCCCCCCAGGACAGTGTCTCACCTCAGCCTGGGGTGAGGAGGCTGACAGTATCTAGAACCAGTGAGACAACATCCCCCTCCCCCCAGGACAGTGTCTCACCTGGGCCTGGGGTGAGAGGCTAAGTATCTAGAACCAGTGAGACAACATCCCCCTCCCCCAGGACAGTGACTCCCCTCAGGCTGGGGTGAGGAGGCTACAGTATCTAGAACCAGTCAGACAACATCCCCCTCCCCCAGGACAGTGTCTCACCTCAGCCTGGGGTGAGGAGGCTACAGTATCTAGAACCAGTGAGACAAATCCCCCTCCCCCAGGACAGTGACTCCCCTCAGGCTGGGGTGAGGAGGCTACAGTATCTAGAACCAGTGAGACAACATCCCCCTCCCCCAGGACAGTGTCTCACCTCAGGCTGGGGTGAGAGGCTACAGTATCTAGAACCAGTGAGACAACATCCCCCTCCCCCAGGACAGTGTCTCACCTCAGGCTGGGGTGAGGAGGCTACAGTATCCTGGAACCAGTCAGACAACATCCCCCTCCCCCCTGGACAGTGTCTCACCCTCAGGCTGGGGTGAGGAGGCACAGTATCTGGAACCAGTCAGACAACATCCCCCTCCCCCTCAGGACAGTGTCTCACCTCAGGCTGGGGTGAGCACCTCAGTATCTAGAACCAGTGAGACACCTCATCCCCTCCCCCAGACAGTGGCACCTCAGTCAGACTCACCTCAGGCTGGGGTGAGGAGGCTACAGTATCTAGAACCAGTGAGACAACATCCCCCTGGACAGTGTCTCACCTCAGGCTGTGGTGAGGAGGCTACAGTATCTAGAACCAGTGAGACAACACACCCTGGCCCAGGACAGTGTCTCACCTCAGGCTGTGGTGGCACCTCAGTATCTAGAACCAGTGAGACAACATCCCCCTCCCCCAGGACAGTGACTCACCTCAGGCTGGGGTGAGGAGGCTACAGTCATCTAGAACCAGTGAGACAACATCCCCCCAGGACAGTGACTCACCTCAGGCTGTGGTGAGGAGGCTCAGTCAGAACCTGAGACAACATCCCCCTCCCCCAGGACCCTGGCTCACCTCAGGCTGGGGTGGCAGGCTCAGTATCTAGAACCAGTGAGACAACATCCCCCTCCCCCTGGACAGTGACTCACCTCAGGCTGGGGTGAGGAGGCTCAGTATCTAGAACCAGTGAGACAACATCCCCCCTCCCCCTGGACAGTGTCTCACCTCAGGCTGTGGTGAGGAGGCTACAGTATCTAGAACCAGTGAGACAACATCCCCCTCCCCCCAGGACAGTGACTCACCTCAGGCTGGGGTGAGGAGGCACAGTCATCTAGAACCAGTGAGACAACATCCCCCTCCCCCAGGACAGTGACTCACCTCAGGCTGGGGTGAGGAGGCTCAGTCTAGAACCAGTGAGACAACATCCCCCTCCCCCAGGACAGTGTCTCACCTCAGGCTGTGGTGAGGAGGCTACAGTATCTAGAACCAGTGAGACAACATCCCCCTCCCCCCCCAGGACAGTGTCTCACCTCAGGCTGGGGTGAGGAGGCTACTGTATCTAGAACCAGTGAGACAACATCCCCCTCCCCCAGGACAGTGTCTCACCTCAGGCTGGTGTGAGTGTCTACTGTCCCCATCTAGAACCAGTGAGACAACATCCCCCTCCCCCCAGGACAGTGACTCACCTCAGGCTGGGGTGAGGAGGCTACAGTATCTAGAACCAGTGAGACAACTCCCCCTCCCCCCCAGGACAGTGACTCACCTCAGGCTGGGGTGAGGAGGCTACAGTCCCTAGAACCAGTGAGACCACATCCCCCTGTCCCCCCAGGACAGGTGTCTGTTGTTCCCAGATGGCACTGGGTCATTAGCTCAGTACCGTGGGGTCATTAGCTCAGTACCGCGGGGTCATTAGCTCAGTACCGTGGGGTCATTAGCTCAGTCCCGTGGGGTCATTAGCTCAGTACCACTGGGTCATTAGCTCAGTACCGTGGGGTCATTAGCTCAGTCCCCATTAGCTCAGTACTGCACATTAGCTCAGTACCTAACTGTGTGGTGTCAGTCACCACTATAATCAACTGATCAACTTGTTGTTCCTGGTGGGATTAAAAACTAAATCTCTTCCATTTCATTTTATTGGGACTTTGTAGATTTGTGTATAACTCTCCTATTGCGTCAGTTATTGACGATATCACTGTGTCACACTTCCTGTTAAACAATAAAATAATGTTAATTAAATTAATATGTATTTATACACTTTAACGTAATTACAAACCGTTGTTAAAAGCACATGAATCAGATTTACTCAGCCCTGTTGGTGTCCTAGAATATCATCTCATCAGAATGATAATCTGATCATGTCTCAGTCACCCTGGCACCTCAGTCACCCTGGCACCTCAGTCACCCTGGTACCTAAGTCACCCTGGTACCTCAGTCACCCTGGCACCTGTCACCCTGGTACCTCAGTCACCCTGGTACCTCAGTCACCCTGGTACCTCAGTCACCCTGGCACCTCAGTCACCCTGGCACCTCAGTCACCCTGGTACCTCAGTCACCCTGGTACCTCAGTCACCCTGGCACCTCAGTCACCCTGGCACCTCAGTCACCCTGGCACCTCAGTCACCCTGGCACCTCAGTCACCCTGGCACCTCAGTCACCCTGGCGCCTCAGTCACCCTGGCGCCTCAGTCACCCTGGCGCCTCAGTCACCCTGGCACCTCAGTCACCCTGGCAGCCCTCCCATCCCTCTTGCCATTGGTTATCTGGCTACTCATATCCCACATGCCATTGGCCAGCTGTTTAGCCATTCCCACTCAGCGAGAGTGATGTTGACTGTCCCACTATTCACCACATGTGACTGACACCCTTGTGTTGAGAAATCTACTGGTCAGTCATAATACCACTGTGTCCTGTCAGTGTGTTGTGATTGGGCAGCCAGTCTCCCAATCATCAGACTGACAGCCAGTTAAGTCATACCCTCCTGGTGTCTCTGTCCAATCATCAGACTGACAGCCAGTTAACAGTCATACCCTCCTCCTGTCTCTGTCCAATCATCAGACTGACAGCTCAGCCCTGTGTGGTGTCCACTGTCCCACTATAATACCACTGTGTCTCAGCCCTGTGTGGTGTCTACTGTCCCACTATAATACCACTGTGTCTCAGCCCTGTGTGGTGTCTACTGTCCCCACTATAATACCACTGTGTCTCAGCCCTGTGTGGTGTCTACTGTCCCCACTATAATACCACTGTGTCTCAGCCCTGTGTGGTGTCTACTGTCCCCACTATAATACCACTGTGTCTCAGCCCTGTGTGGTGTCTACTGTCCCCACTATAATACCACTGTGTCTCAGCCCTGTGTGGTGTCTACTGTCCCACTATAATACCACTGTGTCTCAGCCCTGTGTGGTGTCTACTGTCCCACTATAATACCACTGTGTCTCAGCCCTGTGTGGTGTCTACTGTCCCACTATAATACCACTGTGTCTCAGCCCTGTGTGGTGTCTACTGTCCCCACTATAATACCACTGTGTCTCAGCCCTGTGTGGTGTCCACTGTCCCCACTATAATACCACTGTGTCTCAGCCCTGTGTGGTGTCTACTGTCCCACTATAATACCACTGTGTCTCAGCCCTGTGTGGTGTCTACTGTCCCCACTATAATACCACTGTGTCTCAGCCCTGTGTGGTGTCTACTGTCCCCACTATAATACCACTGTGTCTCAGCCCTGTGTGGTGTCTACTGTCCCACTATAATACCACTGTGTCTCAGCCCTGTGTGGTGTCTACTGTCCCCACTATAATACCACTGTGTCTCAGCCCTGTGTGGTGTCTACTGTCCCCACTATAATACCACTGTGTCTCAGCCCTGTGTGGTGTCTACTGTCCCACTATAATACCACTGTGTCTCAGCCCTGTGTGGTGTCTACTGTCCCCACTATAATACCACTGTGTCTCAGCCCTGTGTGGTGTCCTCTGTCCCCACTATAATACCACTGTGTCTCAGCCCTGTGTGGTGTCTACTGTCCCCACTATAATACCACTGTGTCTCAGCCCTGTGTGGTGTCCACTGTCCCCACTATAATACCACTGTGTCTCAGCCCTGTTTGGTGTCAACTGTCCCACTATAATACCACTGTGTCTCACCCTGTGTGGTGTCTACTGTACAGCCAGTGCCTCTGCTGTTCTACAGTCAGTCCCTCTGGTGTTCTACTGTCCCACTGCTAATATACTGTGTCTCAGCCCTGTGTGTTCTGTGTACTGTCCCCTCTGTTATACTGTGTCTCAGCCCTGTGTGGTGTCTACTGTCCCCCTATAATACCACTGTGTCTCAGCAGTCCTGTGTGGTGTCTACTGTCCCTCAGCTGTAATACCACTGTCAGTCCAGCCCTGTGTGGTGTCTACTGTCCCCTGCTGTTCTACACTGTCAGTCCCTCTGCTGTTATGGTGTACAGTCAGTCCCCACTGCTAATACAGTCAGTCCCTCTGTGTGTCTACTGTCCCCACAGTCAGTCCACTGCTGTCTACTGTACAGTCAGTCTCTCTGCTGTTATACTGTACAGTCAGTCCCTCTGCTGTTCTACAGTCCCCTCTGCTGTTCTACTGTACAGTCAGTCCCTCTGTGTTCTACACTCAGTCCCTCTGCTGTTCTACTGTACAGTCAGTCCCTCTGCTATTCTACTGTACATTCAGTCCCTCTGCTGTTCTACTGTACAGTCAGTCCCTCTGCTGTTCTACTGTACAGTCAGTCTCTCTGCTGTTCTACAGTCAGTCCCTCTGCTGTTCTACTGTACAGTCAGTCCCTCTGCTGTTCTACAGTCAGTCCCTCTGCTGTTCTACTGTACAGTCAGTCCTCTGCTGTTCTACAGTCAGTCCTCTGCTGTTCTACTGTACAGTCAGTCCCTCTGCTGTTCTACTGTACAGTCAGTCCCTCTGCTGTTCTACAGTCAGTCCCTCTGCTGTTCTACTGTACAGTCAGTCCCTCTGCTGTTCTACTGTACAGTCAGTCTCTCTGATTTGCTACAGTCAGCCCTCTGCTATTCTACTGTACATTCAGTCCCTCTGCTGTTCTACAGCCAGTCAGTCCCTCTGCTGTTCTACATTCATTCAGTCCCTCTGCTGTTCTACAGTCAGTCAGTCCCTCTGCTGTTCTACAGTCAGTCAGTCCCTCTGCTGTTCTACAGTCAGTCAGTCCCTCTGCTGTTCTACAGTCAGTCCCTCTGCTGTTCTACAGTCAGTCAGTCCCTCTGCTGTTCTACAGTCAGTCAGTCCCTCTGCTGTTCTACAGTCAGTCAGTCCCTCTGCTGTTATACAGTCAGTCAGTCCCTCTGCTATTCTACAGTCAGTCCCTCTGCTAATCTCTGTACAGTCAGTCCCTCTGCTAAACTACTGTACAGTCAGTCCCTCTGCTAAATACTGTACAGTCAGTCCCTCTGCTGTAACGATGTAATGAGAAATAGAAGTTCTGAGAACATGAGAGTCATCATTGTGGAAAGCTTTGTGTTTTCTGGTCAATATACAGCCCAGATGTTGTTGTTGTTGTGGTAAAACAGGTTGTGTTTACGCTGCCAACTCAGGTCATGTTCATATTCCATCTGTAATGGCCCTGTTGACGTCCTCGGATCAAACATCACTTTAAGTGCCTTTAAATAATTCAGGTGCTGTAACGTGAAATGAAACAGGGACGTCGTTGACAAAAATAAACCGTCAGTCTGCATCACTGTCAGACACTGTGTTACTTAGACTGGCTGGTCTCTCCTCTCCGTCTACAGGACAGGCAGCTTCTTCCCTGTTAGACTGGCTGGTCTCTCCTCTCTGTCTACAGGACAGGCAGCTTCTTCCCCTGTTAGACTGGCTGGTCTCTCCTCTCTGTCTACAGGACAGGCAGCTTCTTCCCCTGTTAGACTGGCTGGTCTCTCCTCTCTGTCTGTAGGACAAGCAGCTTCTTCCCCTGTTAGACTGGCTGGTCTCTCCTCTCTGTCTGTAGGACAGGCAGCTTCTTCCCCTGTTAGACTGGCTGGTCTCTCCTCTCTGTCTGTAGGACAAGCAGCTTCTTCCCTGTTAGACTGGCTGGTCTCTCCTCTCTGTCTGTAGGACAAGCAGCTTCTTCCCCTGTTAGACTGGCTGGTCTCTCCTCTCTGTCTGTAGGACAAGCAGCTTCTTCCCCTGTTAGACTGGCTGGTCTCTCCTCTCTGTCTGTAGGACAGGCAGCTTCTTCCCCTGTTAGACTGGCTGGTCTCTCCTCTCCGTCTGTAGGACAGGCAGCTTCTTCCCCTGTTAGACTGGCTGGTCTCTCCTCTCTGTCTGTAGGACAGGCAGCTTCTTCCCCTGTTAGACTGGCTGGTCTCTCCTCTCTGTCTACAGGACAGGCAGCTTCTTCCCCTGTTAGAGTGGCTGGTCTCTCCTCTCTGTCTGTAGGACAGGCAGCTTCTTCCCCTGTTAGAGTGGCTGGTCTCTCCTCTCTGTCTGTAGGACAGGCAGCTTCTTCCCCTGTTAGACTGGCTGGTCTCTCCTCTCCGTCTGTAGGACAGGCAGCTTCTTCCCCTGTTAGACTGGCTGGTCTCTCCTCTCCGTCTGTAGGACAGGCAGCTTCTTCCCCTGTTAGACTGGCTGGTCTCTCCTCTCTGTCTGTAGGACAGGCAGCTTCTTCCCCTGTTAGACTGGCTGGTCTCTCCTCTCTGTCTACAGGACAGGCAGCTTCTTCCCCTGTTAGACTGGCTGGTCTCTCCTCTCTGTCTGCAGGACAGGCAGCTTCTTCCCCTGTTAGACTGGCTGGTCTCTCCTCTCTGTCTGCAGGACAGGCAGCTTCTTCCCCTGTTAGACTGGCTGGTCTCTCCTCTCTGTCTACAGGACAGGCAGCTTCTTCCCCTGTTAGACTGGCTGGTCTCTCCTCTCTGTCTACAGGACAGGCAGCTTCTTCCCCTGTTAGACTGGCTGGTCTCTCCTCTCTGTCTACAGGACAGGCAGCTTCTTCCCCTGTTAGACTGGCTGGTCTCTCCTCTCTGTCTGTAGGACAGGCAGCTTCTTCCCCTGTTAGACTGGCTGGTCTCTCCTCTCTGTCTACAGGACAGGCAGCTTCTTCCCCTGTTAGACTGGCTGGTCTCTCCTCTCTGTCTACAGGACAGGCAGCTTCTTCCCCTGTTAGACTGTTGTTTTCCACATCCACCCTCTGTGTTTGATTGACATTAAAGGAAGTGTGTGTCTTAGTGTTTTCAGAGTCCTCTCGACAGGGTCTCTTTGTACATGGAGCCAAAGCCCAGAGACGGCTCTCGCTCTGCTCTCCTTGTTCGTCAGGGGAAGGAACGATGAAGGATGCTGTTTTAACTTTCCAGTGAGGTAGCTGTGACATCACTGGTGGCATTTGCTGGCCGGTCAGATAGAAGGGCTCTTTGTTAAGAGGCTGAAACGACACCAGGGGCTTTGCTCTCTCTCTCTCTCCTCGCTCTCTCTCTCTCTCCAGGCCGACACTATCAGTCATTCAGTTCCCATTTATCACCATCTATAAGGATAATTCTCTCTCGCTCTACTCTCTCTACTCTCTCCTCTCTCTCTCTCTCTCTCTCTCTCTCTCTCTCTCTCTCTCTCTCTCTCTCTCTCTCTCTCTCTCTCTCTCTCTCTCTCTCTCTCTCTCTCTCCAGGCCGACACTATCAGTCATTCAGTTCCCATTTATCACCATCTATAAGGATAATTCTCTCTCTCGCTCTACTCTCTCTACTCTCTCCTCTCTCTCGCTCTCTCTCTCTCGCTCTCTCTCTCCTCCACCCCTCTCTTCTCTCCTCTCTCTCTCTGTCTCCTCTCTCCTCTCTCTCTGTCTCCTCTCTCAATTCAAGGGGCTTTATTGGCATGGGAAACATGTGTTGACATTGCCAAAGCAAGTGAGGTAGATAATATACAAAAGTGAAATAAACAATATACATTTTCTCTGTCTCCTCTCTCTCTGTCATCTCTCTGTCTCCTCTCTCCTCTCTCTGTCTCTCTCCTCTCGCCTCTCTGTCTCCTCTCTCTCTCTCTCTGTCTCTCTGTCTCTCTCTCTCTCTGTCTCTCTGTCTCTCTCTCTCTCTCTCTCTCTCTCTCCTCTCGCCTCTCTGTCTCCTCTCTCTCTCTCTCTGTCTCTCTGTCTCTCTCTCTCTCTCTCTCTCTCTCTCTCTCTCTCCTCTCTCCTCTCTGTCTCCTCTCTCTCTCTCTCTCTCTCTCTCTCTCTCTCTCTCTCTCTCTCTCTCTCTCTCTCTCTCTCTCTCTCTCTCTCTCTCTCTCTCTCCTCTCGCCTCTCTGTCTCCTCTCTCTCAATTCAATTCAATTCAATTCAATTCAAGGGCTTTATTGGCATGGGAAACATGTGTTAACATTGCCAAAGCAAGTGAGGTAGACAACATACAAAGTGAATATATAAAGTGAAAAACAACAAAAATTAACAGTAAACATTACACATACAACAGTTTCAAAACAGTAAAGACATTACAAATGTCATATATATATATATATATATATATATTTATATATATATATATATATATATATATATATATATATACATACATATATATACACAATGTACAAATAATTAAAGGACACAAGATAAAATAAATAAGCATAAATATGGGTTGTATTTACAATGGTGTTTGTTCTTCACTGGTTGCCCTTTTCTCGTGGCAACAGGTCACAAATCTTGCTGCTGTGATGGCACACTGTGGAATTTCACCCAGTAGGTATGGGAGTTTTTCAAAATTGGATTTGTTTTCGAATTCTTTGTGGATCTGTGTGATCTGGGGGAAATATGTCTCTCTAATATGGTCATACATTGAGCAGGAGGTTAGGAAGTGCAGCTCAGTTTCCACCTCATTTTGTGGGCAGTGAGCACATAGCCTGTCTTCTCTTGAGAGCCATGTCTGCCTACGGCAGCCTTTGTCAATAGCAAGGCTATGCTCACTGAGTCTGTACATAGTCAAAGCTTTCCTTAATTTTGGGTCAGTCACAGTGGTCAGGTATTCTGCCGCTGTGTACTCTCTGTGTCGGGCCAAATAGCATTCTAGTTTGCTCTGTTTTTTGTTAATTCTTTCCAATGTGTTAAGTAATTATCTTTTTGTTTTCTCATGATTTGGTTGGGTCTAATTGTGCTGTTGTCCTGGGGCTCTGTAGGGTGTGTTTGTGTTTGTGAACAGAGCCCCAGGACCAGTTTGCTTAGGGGACTCTTCTCCAGGTTCATCTCTCTGTTTGTGATGGCTTTGTTATGGAAGGTTTGGGAATCGCTTCCTTTTAGGTGGTTGTAGAATTTAACGGCTCTTTTCTGGATTTTGATAATTAGTGGGTATCGGCCTAATTCTGCTCTGCATGCATTATTTGGTGTTTTACGTTGTACACGGAGGATATTTTTGCAGAATTCTGCGTGCAGAGTCTCAATTTGGTGTTTGTCCCATTTTGTGAAGTCTTGGTTGGTGAGCGGACCCCAGACCTCACAACCATAAAGGGCAATGGGCTCTATGACTGATTCAAGTATTTTTAGCCAAATCCTAATTGGTATGTTGAAATGTATGTTTCTTTTGATGGCATAGAATGCCCTTCTTGCCTTGTCTCTCAGATCGTTCACAGCTTTGTGGAAGTTACCTGTGGCGCTGATGTTTAGGCCAAGGTATGTATAGTTTTTTGTGTGCTCTAGGGCAACAGTGTCTAGATGGAATTTGTATTTGTGGTCCTGGTGACTGGACCTTTTTTGGAACACCATTATTTTGGTCTTACTGAGATTTACTGTCAGGGCCCAGGTCTGACAGAATCTGTGCAGAAGATCTAGGTGCTGATGTAGGCCCTCCTTGGTTGGTGACAGAAGCACCAGATCATCAGCAAACAGCAGACATTTGACTTCAGATTCTAGCAGGGGGAGGCCGGGTGCTGCAGACTTTTCTAGTGCCCGCGCCAATTCGTTGATATATATGTTGAAGAGGGTGGGGCTTAAGCTGCATCCCTGTCTAACCCCACGACCCTATGTGAAGAATTGTGTGTGTTTTTTGCCAATTTTAACCGCACACTTGTTGTTTGTGTACATGGATTTTATAATGTCATATGTTTTACCCCAACACCACTTTCCATCAGTTTGTATAGCAGACCCTCATGCCAGATTGAGTCGAAGGCTTTTTTGAAATCAACAAAGCATGAGAGAAGACTTTGCCTTTGTTTTGGTTTGTTTGGTTGTCAATTAAGGTGTGCAGGGTGAATACATGGTCTGTTGTACGGTAATTTGGTAAAAAGCCAATTTGACATTTGCTCAGTACATTGTTTTCATTGAGGAAATGTACGAGTCTGCTGTTAATAATAATGCTGTCTCCTCTCTCCTCTCTCTCTGTCTCCTCTCTCAATTCAAGGGGCTTTATTGGCATGGGAAACATGTGTTGACATTGCCAAAGCAAGTGAGGTAGATAATATACAAAAGTGAAATAAACAATATACATTTTCTCTGTCTCCTCTCTCTCTGTCATCTCTGTCTCTGTCTCCTCTCTCTCTCTCTCTCTCTCTCTCTCTCTCTCTCTCTCTCTCTCTCTCTCTCTCTCTCTCTCTCTCTCTCTCTCTCTCTCTCTCTCTCTCTCTCTCTCTCTCTCTCTCTCTCTCTCTCTCTCTCTCCTCTCGCCTCTCTGTCTCCTCTCTCTCTCTCTCTCTGTCTCCTCTCTCCTCTCGCCTCTCTGTCTCCTCTCTCTCTCTCTCTCTGTCTCTCTCTCTCTCTCTCTCTCTCTCTCTCCTCTCTCTCTCTCTCTCTCTCTCTCTCCTCTCTCTCTCTCTCTCCTCTCTCCTCTCTCCTCTCTCTCTCTCTCTCCTCTCTCCTCTCTCTCTCTCTCTCCTCTCCTCTCCTCTCCTCTCCTCTCCTCTCCTCTCCTCTCCTCATGAGGAGATCTCATCCCACTACCCTGGACAGTCCAGTTAGTTCTCACTGTGTTGTTCTTCGTCTCTAAATCTCTCCCACCTCTTCGTTCATTTATTATTTCTAGATCAGTGATTGTGTCAGGTGTACTTATTTGACCTCTGAACCGAGGAAGAGGAGGGATGGAGAAAGTTGTTTTTTAAGTAGCGCTGAAGAAAGGATGGAGCATTTTTCCTGAGATCCTGAGCCAGCTACTGCTTTTTAAGCAAAGGTCAGAGGTCAGAGTAACATGTCGCCTGTAGGCAAATGCTTCATGAACTTTTCATTTCCAAAACCACAAGAGCATGAAGGACACGTGGCCCTTCTGCTGCTGATCTGGGGACATGGACTGCTTCTGCTGCTGATCTGGGGACAGGGACTGCTTCTGCTGCTGATCTGGGGACAGGGACTGCTTCTGCTGCTGATCTGGGGACAGGGACTGCTTCTGCTGCTGATCTGGGGACATGGACTGCTTCTGCTGCTGATCTGGGGACAGGGACTGCTTCTGCTGCTGATCTGGGGACTGGGACTGCTTCTGCTGCTGATCTGGGGACATGGGACTGCTTCTGCTGCTGATCTGGGGACATGGACTGCTTCTGCTGCTGATCTGGGGACATGGACTGCTTCTGCTGCTGATCTGGGGACAGGGACTGCTTCTGCTGCTGATCTGGGGACAGGGACTGCTTCTGCTGCTGATCTGGGGACAGGGACTGCTTCTGCTGCTGATCTGGGGACATGGACTGCTTCTGCTGCTGATCTGGGGACAGGGGACTGGACTTCTGCTGCTGATCTGGGGACATGGACTGCTTCTGCTGCTGATCTGGGGACAGGGACTGCTTCTGCTGCTGATCTGGGGACAGGGACTGCTTCTGCTGCTGATCTGGGGAGCCCTTCTCACGACACGACTGGGGGACAGGGACATTGACAGGCTGTGTCTGCTGATCTGGAGACAGGGACATTGACAGGCTGTGTCTGCTGCTGATCTGGAGAGCCTGTTGTTGAACTGAGAGGGGAAGAGTCAGATGGGAGGTCGAGGTTCGGCCAGTTCAGCTCAGAGTGTCATCAGTCACAGTCGTCTGGTAAATGTAAACTGTTCTATAATAAAAAAGACAAACCCCTAAAAAGAGACGAAGGTGTCTGTTGGGGGGGGCAGATTGAAGTAGTGTTATAGTCGTGTTGCAGATTGTCGTCGTGTTGTTTTGGGGAGGGGGGGGGGGGCGTATTGGAGTCTTGTTGTTTTTAACTAGGCAAGTCAGTTAAGAGCAAATTCTTATTTACAATGACGGCCAAACCTGGACGACACTGGGACAATTGAGAGCCACCCTACGGGACTCCCAATCACAGCCGGTTGTGATACAGCCTGGATTCGAACCAGGGTGTCTGTGGTGAAGCCTCTACCACTGAGATGCAGTGTCTTAGACCACTGAACCAGGGTCTGTAGTGACGCCTCTACCACTGAGATGCAGTGCCTTAGACCACTGAACCAGGGTCTGTAGTGACGCCTCTACCACTGAGATGCAGTGTCTTAGACCACTGAACCAGGGTCTGTAGTGACGCCTCTACCACTGAGGTGCAGTGCCTTAGACCACTGAACCAGGGTCTGTAGTGACGCCTCTACCACTGAGATGCAGTGCCTTAGACCACTGAACCAGGGTCTGTAGTGACGCCTCTACCACTGAGATGCAGTGTCTTAGACCACTGAACCAGGGTCTGTAGTGAAGCCTCTACCACTGAGATGCAGTGCCTTAGACCACTGAACCAGGGTCTGTAGTGACGCCTCTACCACTGAGATGCAGTGCCTTAGACCACTGAACCAGGGTCTGTAGTGACGCCTCTACCACTGAGATGCAGTGCCTTAGACCACTGAACCAGGGTCTGTAGTGACACCTCTACCACTGAGATGCAGTGCCTTAGACCACTGAACCAGGGTCTGTAGTGACGCCTCTACCACTGAGATGCAGTGTCTTAGACCGCTGAACCAGGGTCTGTAGTGACGCCTCTACCACTGAGATGCAGTGTCTTAGACCACTGAACCAGGGTCTGTAGTGACGCCTCTACCACTGAGATGCAGTGCCTTAGACCACTGAACCAGGGTCTGTAGTGACGCCTCTACCACTGAGATGCAGTGCCTTAGACCACTGAACCAGGGTCTGTAGTGACGCCTCTACCACTGAGATGCAGTGCCTTAGACCACTGAACCAGGGTCTGTAGTGACGCCTCTACCACTGAGATGCTTCTTAGATCATCTTTATTCTCCAGTCTTCTGATGTTCACAGGATCGGTCTCAGAACGGATCAACGCACCGTTTGGGGTCGATTCCAAATGAAGTTTCAGCCACAATTATTCACTGCGTTTCTCAAGGACACGGGCCTAAATTACACCACTGTTCTGCATCCTCAAGACAGATGTCCTCTACTCTACCGCTTCCTCTGAATGTACTCTGAATGTGTTAAATATATAAATATATATAAATATGGATTTGGATTTGACCCAGAAATCTGTGATTAAAGTTCTGGTTCATTAGACTGAATATCAACAATATCGTCCCAACCAGGTTGGGTTCCCTCCCACCTGGGAGTACCTAGGAAATTCAATTAAATCTCAAATTGATTTACAATATTAGTTTCATTAGATTTGATATTACTTTATACACCTATTAAATCAAATGTAAATTGATTTAGCTACTCCTATTCACTTCCCCGCTCTGAACAGCGATGTCGAAATTCTCCCGTGGGCCTGTAGCTACTTAGACGTGTTACCAACGGTAACAAGAGTTGAATATACAACAGGAAAACCAAGGAGATGACTTGATGAATGTGCTGAAAGATACAGGAGACTGTTCTGCCTTATTGTTATACAACCATGCTGGTCATTTATGAACATTTGAACATCTTGGCCATGTTCTGTTATAATCTCCACCCGGCACAGCCAGAAGAGGACTGGCCACCCCACATAGCCTGGTTCCTCTCTAGGTTTATAATCTCTACCCGGTACAGCCAGAAGAGGACTGGCCACCCCTCATAGCCTGGTTCCTCTCTAGGTTTATAATCTCCACCCCTCATAGCCTGGTTCCTCTCTAGGTTTATAATCTCCACCCCTCATAGCCTGGTTCCTCTCTAGGTTTATAATCTCCACCCGGCACAGCCAGAAGAGGACTGGCCACCCCTCATAGCCTGGTTCCTCTCTAGGTTTATAATCTCCACCCCTCATAGCCTGGTTCCTCTCTAGGTTTATAATCTCCACCCGGCACAGCCAGAAGAGGACTGGCCACCCCACATAGCCTGGTTCCTCTCTAGGTTTCTTCCTAGGTTTTGGCCTTTCTAGGGAGTTTTTCCTAGCCACCGTGCTTCTACACCTGCATTGCTTGCTGTTTGGGGTTTTAGGCTGGGTTTCTGTACAGCACTTTGAGATATCAGCTGATGTACGAAGGGCTTTATAAATACATTTGATTTGATTTGATTTACAGCAATACATCACCATTCTCCTTTACAGTCAACTCATAACTAAATGTGTCAATTGTGCTTTACAGACGCAGCGTCTCTGGCTAAAAACACAGTCCCCCGTCTCATTGGCTAAAAACACAGTCCCCCGTCTCATTGGCTAAAAACACAGTCCCCCGTCTCATTGGCTTAAAACACAGTCCCCGTCTCATTGGCTAAAACACAGTCCCCGTCTCATTGGCTTAAAACACAGTCCCCATTGGCTTAAAACACAGTCTCATTGGCTTAAAACACAGTCCCCCGTCTCATTGGCTTAAAACACAGTCCCCCGTCTCATTGGCTAAAAACACAGTCCCCCGTCTCATTGGCTTAAAACACAGTCCCCCGTCTCATTGGCTTAAAACACAGTCCCCCGTCTCATTGGCTTAAAACACAGTCCCCCGTCTCATTGGCTTAAAACACAGTCCCCCGTCTCATTGGCTTAAAACACAGCCCCCGGTGAATATGGTCTGTGACATGGAGAGGGGAATGTCTTGAGGAACTGAGGCTGATGACTGGGAACGTGGTCAGCCTCCTGCGTCTGTCAGGGGAATGTCTTTAGGAACTGAGGCTGATGACTAGGAACGGGGTCAGCCTCCTGCGTCTGTCAGGGGAATGTCTTGAGGAACTGAGGCTGGTGACTGGGAACGGGGTCAGCCTCCTGCGTCTGTCAGGGGAATGTCTTGAGGAACTGAGGCTGGTGACTGGGAACGGGGTCAGCCTCCTGCGTCTGTCAGGGGAATGTCTTGAGGAACTGAGGCTGGTGACTGGGAACGGGGTCAGCCTCCTGCGTCTGTCAGGGGAATGTCTTGAGGAACTGAGGCTGGTGACAGGGGAATGTCTTGAGGAACTGAGGCTGGTGACTGGGAATGGGGTCAGCCTGAGGCTGGTGACTGGGAACGGGGGTCAGCCTCCTCAGGAACTGTCAGGGGAATGTCTTGAGGAACTGAGGCTGATGACTGGGAACGTGGTCAGCCTCCTGCGTCTGTCAGGGGAATGTCTTGAGGAACTGAGGCTGGTGACTGGGAACGGGGTCAGCCTCCTGCGTCTGTCAGGGGAATGTCTTGAGGAACTGAGGATGATGACTGGGAACGTGGTCAGCCTCCTGCGTCTGTCAGGGGAATGTCTTGAGGAACTGAGGATGATGACTGGGAACGTGGTCAGCCTCCTGCGTCTGTCAGGGGAATGTCTTTAGGAACTGAGGCTGATGACTGGGAACGTGGTCAGCCTCCTGCGTCTGTCAGGGGAATGTCTTGAGGAACTGAGGATGATGACTGGGAACATGGTTTTCTATAGGAACACGTGGCTGATGTACCATGGGTCGTTTTCTATACGAACACGTGGCTGATGTACCACGGGTAGTTTTCTATAGGAACACGTGGCTGATGTACCATGGGTAGTTTTCTATAGCAACACGTGGCTGATGTACCATGGGTAGTTTTCTATAGGAACACGTGGCTGATGTACCATGGGTAGTTTTCTATAGGAACACGTGGCTGATGTACCATGGGTAGTTTTCTATAGGAACATGTGGCTGATGTACCATGGGTAGTTTTCTATAGGAACACGTGGCTGATGTACCATGGGTAGTTTTCTATAGGAACACGTGGCTGATGTACCATGGGTAGTTTTCTATAGGAACACGTGGCTGATGTACCATGGGTAGTTTTCTATAGGAACACGTGGCTGATGTACCATGGGTAGTTTTCTATAGGAACACGTGGCTGATGTACCATGGGTAGTTTTCTATAGGAACACGTGGCTGATGTACCATGGGTAGTTTTCTATAGCAACACGTGGCTGATGTACCATGGGTAGTTTTCTATAGCAACACGTGGCTGATGTACCATGGGTAGTTTTCTATAGGAACACGTGGCTGATGTACCATGGGTAGTTTTCTATAGGAACATGTGGCTGATGTACCATGGGTAGTTTTCTATAGGAACACGTGGCTGATGTACCATGGGTAGTTTTCTATAGGAACATGTGGCTGATGTACCATGGGTAGTTTTCTATAGGAACATGTGGCTGATGTACCATGGGTAGTTTTCTATAGGAACACGTGGCTGATGTACCATGGGTAGTTTTCTATAGGAACACGTGGCTGATGTACCATGGGTAGTTTTCTATAGGAACACGTGGCTGATGTACCATGGGTAGTTTTCTATAGGAACACGTGGCTGATGTACCATGGGTAGTTTTCTATAGGAACACGTGGCTGATGTACCATGGGTAGTTTTCTATAGGAACACGTGGCTGATGTACCATGGGTAGTTTTCTATAGGAACACGTGGCTGATGTACCATGGGTAGTTTTCTATAGGAACACGTGGCTGATGTACCATGGGTAGTTTTCTATAGGAACACGTGGCTGATGTACCATGGGTAGTTTTCTATAGGAACACGTGGCTGATGTACCATGGGTAGTTTTCTATAGGAACACGTGGCTGATGTACCATGGGTAGTTTTCTATAGCAACACGTGGCTGATGTACCATGGGTAGTTTTCTATAGGAACACGTGGCTGATGTACCATGGGTAGTTTTCTATAGGAACACGTGGCTGATGTACCATGGGTAGTTTTCTATAGGAACACGTGGCTGATGTACCATGGGTAGTTTTCTATAGCAACACGTGGCTGATGTACCATGGGTAGTTTTCTATAGCAACACGTGGCTGATGTACCATGGGTAGTTTTCTATAGCAACACGTGGCTGATGTACCATGGGTAGTTTTCTATAGGAACACGTGGCTGATGTACCATGGGTAGTTTTCTATAGGAACACGTGGCTGATGTACCATGGGTAGTTTTCTATAGCAACACGTGGCTGATGTACCATGGGTAGTTTTCTATAGCAACACGTGGCTGATGTACCATGGGTAGTTTTCTATAGGAACACGTGGCTGATGTACCATGGGTAGTTTTCTATAGGAACACGTGGCTGATGTACCATGGGTAGTTTTCTATAGGAACACGTGGCTGATGTACCATGGGTAGTTTTCTATAGGAACACGTGGCTGATGTACCATGGGTAGTTTTCTATAGGAACACGTGGCTGATGTACCATGGGTAGTTTTCTATAGGAACACGTGGCTGATGTACCATGGGTAGTTTTCTATAGGAACACGTGGCTGATGTACCATGGGTAGTTTTCTATAGGAACACGTGGCTGATGTACCATGGGTAGTTTTCTATAGCAACACGTGGCTGATGTACCATGGCTAGTTTTCTATGGGAACACGTGGCTGATGTACCATGGGTAGTTTTCTATAGCAACATGTGGCTGATGTACCATGGGTAGTTTTCTATAGCAACACGTGGCTGATGTACCATGGGTAGTTTTCTATAGCAACACGTGGCTGATGTACCATGGGTAGTTTTCTATAGCAACACGTGGCTGATGTACCATGGGTAGTTTTCTATAGCAACACGTGGCTGATGTACCATGGGTAGTTTTCTATAGCAACACGTGGCTGATGTTAGCGCTATGACGACCTACTCGTCTATGTTTACATTTTGTGTCAGAGGATGTTGTTGATTGGTTCTACAGCTGTGGATTAAATCCTCGTTAACCAGAAATAAAGGGGGTTTATGCCCCACGTACTCAGTTGTTTACGCCTCTGACATCAATTCAGCCGTGAAGGACCCAAGGCTCATTTCACATTGGTACTGCAGCTCTATCGGGGAAAACGGCGTCTGTATCTTAAACATTTACATCATGTTTCATAGACGACGTTGATATCATGCTTGAATGTAATAGCTTCGAGTTGAGAAACCGTGGCGTTCCCCCATTGTGTGTGTGTGTTGTGTGTGTGTGTGTGTGTGTAGAGGGGGGTTAGCCTGGGGAGTTAGCCTATTGGCAGCCAGTAAAAGGCCTATTGTGATGTGCTGAGGCAGAAGGTCTCTACAGCCCATAAACAAGACGAGGCGTTTACTGTCGCTTTGTAGACTTTGTCATTAGTGTTCTGGTGAAAGAGATTAATTTACTGAAGAAGGGTTACTGACTGCACCTTGATTTATATATCCCCCCTCTCTCTCGCTCTCCTTCTCTCTCTGCCACCCTCTACCTCTCTCTCTCTCTCTCTCTCTACTGCCACCCCTCTCTCTCGCTCTCCCTCCTCTCTCTGCCAACCTCCTCTCTCTCTCTCTGCCACCCTCCTCTCTCTCTCTCTCTCTCTCTCTCTCTCTCTCTTCTCTCTCTCTCTGCCTTGAATGTCTCTACCTCTCTCTCTCTCTCTCTCGCTCTCTCTTCTCTCTCTGCCTCCCTCCTCTCTCTCTCTCTCTGCCACCCTCTCTCTCCTCTCCTTCTCTCTGCCTCCCTCCTCTCTCTCTCTCTGCCACCCTCTCTCTCTCTCTCCTTCTCTCTCTGCCTCCCTCCTCTCTCTCTCTCTCTCTCTGCCACCCTCTACCTCTTTCTCTCTCTCTGCCACCCTCTCTCTCTCTCTCCTCTCTCTGCCTCTCCTCCTCTCTCTCTCTCTGCCACCCTCCATTCTCCTCTTCTGCCTCCCTCCTCTCTCTCTCTCTCTCTCTCTCTCTCTCTCTGCCTCCCTCCTCTCTCTCTGCCACCCTCTCTCGCTCTCTTCCTCTCTCTGCCTCCCTCCCCTCTCTCTCTCTCTCTCCCTGCCACCCTCTCTCTCGCTCTCCTCCTCTCTCTGCCACCCTCCTCTCTCTCTCTCTCTCTCTTCCTCTCTCTCTTCTCTGCCACCCTCCTCTCTCTCTTTCTGCCACCTCTAATCTCTCTCTGCCACCCTCTCTCTCTCTCTTCTCTCTCTTCCTCTTTCTCTCTCTGCCACCCTCCTCATCTCTCTCTCTGCCACCCTCTCTCTCTCTCCTTCTCTCTCTGCCTCCCTCCTCTCTCTGCCCTCCCTCTCGCTTGCTCCTCGCTCGCTCTCTCTCTCTCTCTCTGCCAAATCTCTCTCTCTCTCTCTCTCTCTCTCTCACCCTCCTCATCTCTCTCTCTGCCACCCTCTCTCTCTCTGTCTCTGTCTCTGTCTCTGTCTCTTGTCTCTCTCTCTGTCTCTCTCTCTGTGATGGTACAGGCATTAGACAGAGGTGTAATTTATCAGAGTTGTGTAAGCTTGACTGACCAATGTGTCTCTAATGGCCTAGCAGAATTGGGCAATGCTGTGACGCTTCGCCACTGTCTGAACGTGGTGTTGGTGGCCTCGTCTCGAGACGCCCTCCCTTCTCCCATCGGCAGCTCTTTTAAACACCTGTCGTCAACTCAGAGACTCAACACATGACTCACTGTGGGATGTAAAAAAGGGTTTCTTCCTCTTCATTGTCTCGTCTTCTTTCTTCTCTAAATATTGTAGAAGGATTGTAGTGTGTTTTTATCTAGGACTGTCTCTAGAACTTGTTTAGGGAGCAAATGACAGGATTTGACACCGTTATTTAGCAGAGGTTACAATTGAAGCGTTCATTAATGGATGTAAATAATCTGACACCGGGCTGCTATTTATTTTGATCAAGAGATTGGCAAGCGCCACGTCAAGACATTCACATAAACAACCATCCTATTATCCCAGGTGTAGTCTGATAGGCCTGCTCTATAGCCCCTCCCTCAATAGATGGTAGTGTTGTCTGATAGGCCTGCTCTATAGCCCCTCCCTCAATAGATGGTAGTGTGGTCTGATAGGCCTGCTCTATAGCCCCTCCCTCAATAGATGGTAGTGTTGTCTGATAGGCCTGCTCTATAGCCCCTCCCTCAATAGATGGTAGTGTTGTCTGATATGCCTGCTCTATAGCTCCTCCCTCAATAGATGGTAGTGTGGTCTGATAGGCCTGCTCTATAGCTCCTCCCTCAATAGATGGTAGTGTTGTCTGATAGGCCTGCTCTATAGCCCCTCCCTCAATAGATGGTAGTGTTGTCTGATAGGCCTGCTCTATAGCCCCTCCCTCAATAGATGGTAGTGTTGTCTGATAGGCCTGCTCTATAGCCCCTCCCTCAATAGATGGTAGTGTTGTCTGATAGGCCTGCTCTATAGCCCCTCCCTCAATAGATGGTAGTGTTGTCTGATAGGCCTGCTCTATAGCCCCTCCCTCAATAGATGGTAGTGTTGTCTGATAGGCCTGCTCTATAGCCCCTCCCTCAATAGATGGTAGTGTTGTCTGATAGGCCTGCTCTATAGCCCCTCCCTCAATAGATGGTAGTGTTGTCTGATAGGCCTGCTCTATAGCCCCTCCCCTCAATAGATGGTAGTGTTGTCTGATAGGCCTGCTCTATAGCCCCTCCTCAATAGATGGTAGTGTTGTCTGATAGGCCTGCTCTATAGCCCCTCCCTCAGTAGATGGTAGTGTTGTCTGATAGGCCTGCTCTATAGCCCCTCCCTCAGTAGATGGTAGTGTTGTCTGATAGGCCTGCTCTATAGCCCCTCCCTCAGTAGATGGTAGTGTTGTCTGATAGGCCTGCTCTATAGCCCCTCCCTCAGTAGATGGTAGTGTGGTCTGATAGGCCTGCTCTATAGCCCCTCCCTCAGTAGATGGTAGTGTTGTCTGATAGGCCTGCTCTATAGCTCCTCCCTCAATAGATGGTAGTGTTGTCTGATAGGCCTGCTCTATAGCTCCTCCTCAATAGATGGTAGTGTTGTCTGATTGGCCTGCTCTATAGCTCCTCCCTCAATAGATGGTAGTGTGGTCTGATTGGCCTGCTCTATAGCTCCTCCCTCAATAGATGGTAGTGTTGTCTGATTGGCCTGCTCTATAGCTCCTCCCTCAATAGATGGTAGTGTTGTCTGATTGGCCTGCTCTATAGCTCCTCCCTCAGTAGATGGTAGTGTTGTCTGATTGGCCTGCTCTATAGCTCCCCCTCAATAGATGGTAGTGTTGACTGATTGGCCTGCTCTATAGCTCCTCCCTCAATAGATGGTAGTGTTGACTGATTGGCCTGCTCTATAGCTCCTCCCTCAATAGATGGTAGTGTGGTCTGATAGGCCTGCTCTATAGCTCCTCCCTCAATAGATGGTAGTGTTGTCTGATTGGCCTGCTCTATAGCTCCTCCCTCAATAGATGGTAGTGTTGTCTGATAGGCCTGCTCTATAGCTCCTCCCTCAATAGATGGTAGTGTTGTCAGATTGGCCTGCTCTATAGCTCCTCCCTCAATAGATGGTAGTGTTGTCTGATTGGCCTGCTCTATAGCTCCTCCCTCAATAGATGGTAGTGTGGTCTGATTGGCCTGCTCTATAGCTCCTCCCTCAATAGATGGTAGTGTTGTCAGATTGGCCTGCTCTATAGCTCCTCCCTCAATAGATGGTAGTGTTGTCTGATTGGCCTGCTCTATAGCTCCTCCCTCAATAGATGGTAGTGTTGTCTGATTGGCCTGCTCTATAGCTCCTCCCTCAATAGATGGTAGTGTTGTCTGATTGGCCTGCTCTATAGCTCCTCCCTCAATAGATGGTAGTGTTGTCTGATTGGCCTGCTCTATAGCTCCTCCCTCAATAGATGGTAGTGTGGTCTGATAGGCCTGCTCTATAGCTCCTCCCTCAATAGATGGTAGTGTTGTCTGATAGGCCTGCTCTATAGCCCCTCCCTCAATAGATGGTAGTGTTGTCTGATAGGCCTGCTCTATAGCCCCTCAATAGATGGTAGTGTTGTCTGATAGGCCTGCTCTATAGCCCCTCCCTCAATAGATGGTAGTGTTGTCTGATAGGCCTGCTCTATAGCCCCTCCCTCAATAGATGGTAGTGTTGTCTGATAGGCCTGCTCTATAGCCCCTCCCTCAATAGATGGTAGTGTTGTCTGATAGGCCTGCTCTATAGCCCCTCCCTCAATAGATGGTAGTGTTGTCTGATAGGCCTGCTCTATAGCCCCTCCCTCAATAGATGGTAGTGTTGTCTGATAGGCCTGCTCTATAGCCCCTCCCTCAATAGATGGTAGTGTTGTCTGATAGGCCTGCTCTATAGCCCCTCCCTCAATAGATGGTAGTGTTGTCTGATAGGCCTGCTCTATAGCCCCTCCCTCAATAGATGGTAGTGTTGTCTGATAGGCCTGCTCTATAGCCCCTCCCTCAATAGATGGTAGTGTTGTCTGATAGGCCTGCTCTATAGCCCCTCCCTCAATAGATGGTAGTGTTGTCTGATAGGCCTGCTCTATAGCCCCTCCCTCAATAGATGGTAGTTGGTCTGATAGGCCTGCTCTATAGCCCCTCCCTCAGTAGATGGTAGTGTTGTCTGATAGGCCTGCTCTATAGCTCCTCCCTCAATAGATGGTAGTGTGGTCTGATAGGCCTGCTCTATAGCTCCTCCCTCAATAGATGGTAATGTTGTCTGATTGGCCTGCTCTATAGCTCCTCCCTCAATAGATGGTAGTGTGGTCTGATTGGCCTGCTCTATAGCTCCTCCCTCAGTAGATGGTAGTGTTGTCTGATTGGCCTGCTCTATAGCTCCTCCCTCAATAGATGGTAGTGTTGTCTGATTGTCCTGCTCTATAGCTCCTCCCTCAATAGATGGTAGTGTTGACTGATTGGCCTGCTCTATAGCTCCTCCCTCAATAGATGGTAGTGTGGTCTGATAGGCCTGCTCTATAGCTCCTCCCTCAATAGATGGTAGTGTTGTCTGATTGGCCTGCTCTATAGCTCCTCCCTCAATAGATGGTAGTGTGGTCTGATAGGCCTGCTCTATAGCTCCTCCCTCAATAGATGGTAGTGTTGTCAGATTGGCCTGCTCTATAGCTCCTCCCTCAATAGATGGTAGTGTTGTCTGTTGGCCTGCTCTATAGCTCCTCCCTCAATAGATGGTAGTGTGGTCTGATTGGCCTGCTCTATAGCTCCTCCCTCAATAGATGGTAGTGTTGTCAGATTGGCCTGCTCTATAGCTCCTCCCTCAATAGATGGTAGTGTTGTCTGATTGGCCTGCTCTATAGCTCCTCCCTCAATAGATGGTAGTGTTGTCTGATTGGCCTGCTCTATAGCTCCTCCCTCAATAGATGGTAGTGTTGTCTGATTGGCCTGCTCTATAGCTCCTCCCTCAATAGATGGTAGTGTTGTCTGGGTGGCCTGCTCTATAGCTCCTCCCTCAATAGATGGTAGTGTGGTCTGATAGGCCTGCTCTATAGCTCCTCCCTCAATAGATGGTAGTGTTGTCAGATTGGCCTGCTGTATAGCTCCTCCTCAATAGATGGTAGTGTTGTCTGATTGGCCTGCTCTGTAGCTCCTCCCTCAATAGATGGTAGTGTTGTCTGATTGGCCTGCTCTAGCTCCTCCCTCAATAGATGGTAGTGTTGTCTGATTGGCCTGCTCTATATTCACCTGGCCTGTCTGTAATAATACACCTGATAATCTGAATAAGCAGTTGACATGATTTGAATATTTATTTGGCACGTGTCGTATAGGGAAATGATGTTATCTAGATAGGGCCGTGCTGTGTTGCCGGTAGCAACTGGGCAGACTCAGCAGCCAGACATCCCATAATTGTCATTGGATCCAACTTTCTCCGGGATTAGCCTTGGTTCTAAATATATTTCCCAAACGTTTGGGGTATTTGGTGGTTGTCTGAGGCTAAACAATCAGTCTTTAATATTTTAGTGTTTATATCAGTGCTGGCTTTTCCCACTGTGCTGTAACAATGTAGACAGAGGGTGTATCCTAAACGGCAACCTGTTCCCTACACAGTGCACTGCTTTTGACCACATCCCTATGATCCCCCGGTCTAAAGTAGTGCACTACATAGGGGAGTGGGTGCCATTTGGGAGGCAGCCAAGGGTTTTTCCCCTACAGACGGCCTTTTCCTTCTCTCTCTACAATCCTCCATTAGCATGATGTCTATCACAAACTATTTACACTGTCTGACTCCTACTCTGGGAATGTTTTAAAACACAGACGTTTTCCCAGAGCCTGTTGTGTAGCTTTGGTGATGTGTGTGTACAGAAAACATATTTAAATGTATGAGGGTCATGTGTTGGTTAGCAGAGAGAGAGAGAGAGAGCAGTGTGTTGGGTAGCTGAGGGAGAGAGAGGGCAGTGTGTTGGGTAGCTGAGGGAGAGAGAGGGCAGTGTGTTGGGTAGCTGAGGGAGAGAGAGGGCAGTGTGTTGGGTAGCTGAGGGAGAGAGGGGGGAGTGTGTTGGGTAGCTGAGGGAGAGAGGGGGCAGTGTGTTGGGTAGCTGAGGGAGAGAGAGGGCAGTGTGTTGGGTAGCTGAGGGAGAGAGAGGGCAGTGTGTTGGGTAGCTGAGGGAGAGAGAGGGCAGTGTGTTGGGTAGCTGAGGGAGAGAGAGAGCAGTGTGTTGGGTAGCTGAGGGAGAGAGAGGGCAGTGTGTTGGGTAGCTGAGGGAGAGAGAGGGCAGTGTGTTGGGTAGCTGAGGGAGAGGGAGACAGCAGTGTGTTGGGTAGCTGAGGGAGAGAGAGGGCAGTGTGTTGGGTATCTGAGGGAGAGAGACAGCAGTGTGTTGGGTAGCTGAGGGAGAGAGAGGGCAGTGTGTTGGGTAGCTGAGGGAGAGAGAGACAGCAGTGTGTTGGGTAGCTGAGGGAGAGAGAGGGCAGTGTGTTGGGTAGCTGAGGGAGAGAGAGAGCAGTGTGTTGGGTAGCTGAGGGAGAGAGAGGGCAGTGTGTTGGGTAGCTGAGGGAGAGAGAGGGCAGTGTGTTGGGTAGCTGAGGGAGAGAGAGGGCAGTGTGTTGGGTAGCTGAGGGAGAGAGAGGGCAGTGTGTTGGGTAGCTGAGGGAGAGAGAGGGCAGTGTGTTGGGTAGCTGAGGGAGAGAGAGGGCAGTGTGTTGTAGAGCTGAGGCAGAGAGAGGGCAGTGTGTTGGGTAGCTGAGGGAGAGAGAGGGCAGTGTGTTGTAGAGCTGAGGGAGGTGAAATAGTGTGTGGTGAGAGGGAAGGGGTCCTGTAGGGGCCTCTGCTTCCTGAGTGATATCACCCTGTCACAGCTCTGGTCCCAAAGGTGGTGGGTGGAGAACCAAACAATGGCTCTTATCAGGCTGCCTGCTGACCTTCAAATATGAGCCTGTTATTTCTGCCTTTCAGCCTGTCTGCCTGCCTGTCTGCCTGTTTGCCTGCCTGTTTGTCTGCCTGCCTGTTTGTCTGCCTGCCTGTTTGTGTCTGCCTGTTTGTATGTCTGCCTGTTTGTCTGCCTGTTTGTATATCTGTCTGCCTGTTTGTCTGCCTGTTTGTCTGCCTGTTTGTCTGCCTGTTTGTCTGCCTGTTTGTATGTCTGCCTGTATGTCTGCCTGTTTGTTTGTTTGCCTGTTTGTCTGCCTGTTTGTCTGCCTGTATGTCTGCCTGTTTGTATGCCTGTTTGTCTGCCTCTGCCTGTTTGCCTGCCTGTTTGTATATCTGTCTGCCTGCCTGTGTGTCTGCCTGTTTGTCTGCCTGTGTGTCTGCCTGTCTGCCTGTTTGTATGTCTGCCTGCCTGTCTGTCTGCCTGTTTGTCTGCCTGTTTGTCTGCCTGTTTGTCTGCCTGCCTGTTTGTCTGCCTGTTTGTCTGCCTGTTTGTCTGCCTGTTTGTCTGTCTGCCTGTTTGTCTGTCTGCCTGTTTGTCTGACTGCCTGTTTGACTGCCTGTTTGACTGCCTGTTTGACTGCCTGTCTGCCTGCGCCTCCTCTGTGAGTCGTTACGGTCATGCAGCAGAGGTGGGGAAGGCAGGACACACACACACACACACACACACACACACACACACACACACACACACACACACACACACACACACACACACACACACACACACACACACACACACACTCTCTCTCAGGGGCCACAGGGGTTGTATAGGCTTGCCTCTGAGCCTGTTTATAATGTGTTGTCTCCATCTTTCAGCCAACCAGGTCAAGTCAGCACAGTGGTGTCCGTCTGAGGCCTCATGATGAATCAGGGCAGCAGGACTCTCTCTTTCCTAACAAAGGAAACCTGCTGTGGTTCCTCTGCTCCAGAGCCTTATATAGACTATATCAATCTATACAGTATAATGTACTCTGTTCTCCTCTCCAGAGCCTTATATAGACTATATCATCTATATAGTATAATGTACTCTGTTCTCCTCTCCAGAGCCTTATATAGACTATATCAATCTATACAGTATAATGTACTCTGTTCTCTGCTCCAGAACGTAATATAGACTATATCAATCTATACAGTATAATGTACTCTGTTCTCTGCTCCAGAGCCTTATATAGACTATATCATCTATATAGTATAATGTACTCTGTTCTCCTCTCCATAGCCTTATATAGACTATATCATCTATATAGTATAATGTACTCTGTTCTCCTCCTCTCCAGAGCCTTATATAGACTATATCATCTATATAGTATAATGTACTCTGTTCTCCTCCTCTCCAGAGCCTTATATAGACTATATCATCTATATAGTATAATGTACTCTGTTCTCCTCCTCTCCAGAGCCTTATATAGACTATATCATCTATACAGTATAATGTACTCTGTTCTCCTCTCCAGAGCCTTATATAGACTATATCATCTATATAGTATAATGTACTCTGTTCTCCTCTCCTCTCCAGAGCCTTATATAGACTATATCATCTATAAAGTATAATGTACTCTGTTCTCCTCTCCAGAGCCTTATATAGACTATACCATCTATATAGTATAATGTACTCTGTTCTCCTCTCCAGAGCCTTATATAGACTATATCATCTATATAGTATAATGTACTCTGTTCTCTGCTCCAGAGCCTTATATAGTCTATATCATCTATATAGTATAATGTACTCTGTTCTCCTCTCCAGAGCCTTATATAGACTATATCATCTATATAGTATAATGTACTCTGTTCTCCTCTCCTCTCCAGAGCCTTATATAGACTATATCATCTATATAGTATAATGTACTCTGTTCTCCTCTCCTCTCCAGAGCCTTATATAGACTATACCATCTATATAGTATAATGTACTCTGTTCTCCTCTCCAGAGCCTTATATAGACTATATCATCTATATAGTATAATGTACTCTGTTCTCCTCCTCTCCAGAGCCTTATATAGACTATATCATCTATATAGTATAATGTACTCTGTTCTCTGCTCCAGAGCCTTATATAGTCTATATCATCTATATAGTATAATGTACTCTGTTCTCCTCTCCAGAGCCTTATATAGACTATATCATCTATATAGTATAATGTACTCTGTTCTCCTCTCCTCTCAGAGCCTTATATAGACTATATCATCTATATAGTATAATGTACTCTGTTCTCCTCTCCTCTCCAGAGCCTTATATAGACTATATCATCTATATAGTATAATGTACTCTGTTCTCCTCTCCAGAGCCTTATATAGACTATATCATCTATATAGTATAATGTACTCTGTTCTCCTCTCCAGAGCCTTATATAGACTATATCATCTATATAGTATAATGTACTCTGTTCTCCCCTCCAGAGCCTTATATAGTCTATATCATCTATACAGTATAATGTACTCTGTTCTCCTCTCCAGAGCCTTATATAGACTATATCATCTATATAGTATAATGTAATCTGTTCTCCTCTCTCTCCAGAGCCTTATATAGACTATATCATCTATATAGTATAATGTAATCTGTTCTCCTCTCCTCTCCAGAGCCTTATATAGACTATATCATCTATATAGTATAATGTAATCTGTTCTCCTCTCCTCTCCATAGCCTTATATAGACTATATCATCTATATAGTATAATGTACTCTGTTCTCCTCTCCTCTCCAGAGCCTTATATAGACTATATCATCTATATAGTATAATGTAATCTGTTCTCCTCTCCAGAGCCTTATATAGACTATATCATCTATATAGTATAATGTAATCTGTTCTCTGCTCCTCTCCAGAGCCTTATATAGACTATATCATCTATATAGTATAATGTACTCTGTTCTCCTCTCCATAGCCTTATATAGACTATATCATCTATATAGTATAATGTAATCTGTTCTCCTCTCCTCTCAGAGCCTTATATAGACTATATCATCTATATAGTATAATGTAATCTGTTCTCTGCTCCTCTCAGAGCCTTATATAGACTATATCATCTATATAGTATAATGTACTCTGTTCTCCTCTCCTCTCCATAGCCTTATATAGACTATATCATCTATATAGTATAATGTACTCTGTTCTCCTCTCCTCTCCATAGCCTTATATAGACTATATCATCTATATAGTATAATGTAATCTGTTCTCTGCTCCTCCAGAGCCTTATATAGACTATATCATCTATATAGTATAATGTACTCTGTTCTCCTCTCCTCCATAGCCTTATATAGACTATATCATCTATATAGTATAATGTACTCTGTTCTCCTCTCCTCTCCAGAGCCTTATATAGACTATATCATCTATATAGTATAATGTACTCTGTTCTCCTCTCCAGAGCCTTATATAGACTATATCATCTATATAGTATAATGTACTCTGTTCTCCTCTCCAGAGCCTTATATAGACTATATCATCTATATAGTATAATGTAATCTGTTCTCTGCTCCTCTCCAGAGCCTTATATAGACTATATCATCTATATAGTATAATGTACTCTGTTCTCCTCTCCTCTCCAGAGCCTTATATAGACTATATCATCTATATAGTATAATGTACTCTGTTCTCCTCTCCTCTCCAGAGCCTTATATAGACTATATCATCTATATAGTATAATGTACTCTGTTCTCCTCCTCTCCAGAGCCTTATATAGACTATATCATCTATACAGTATAATGTACTCTGTTCTCCTCTCCAGAGCCTTATATAGACTATATCATCTATATAGTATAATGTACTCTGTTCTCTGCTCCAGAGCCTTATATAGTCTATATCATCTATACAGTATAATGTACTCTGTTCTCCTCTCAGAGCCTTATATAGACTATATCATCTATATAGTATAATGTACTCTGTTCTCCTCTCCAGAGCCTTATATAGACTATATCATCTATATAGTATAATGTACTCTGTTCTCCTCTCTTCTCCAGAGCCTTATATAGACTATATCATCTATATAGTATAATGTACTCTGTTCTCCTCTCCTCTCCAGAGCCTTATATAGACTATATCATCTATATAGTATAATGTACTCTGTTCTCCTCTCTCTCCAGAGCCTTATATAGACTATATCATCTATATAGTATAATGTACTCTGTTCTCCTCCTCTCAGAGCCTTATATAGACTATATCATCTATATAGTATAATGTACTCTGTTCTCCTCTCCAGAGCATTATATAGACTATATCATCTATACAGTATAATGTACTCTGTTCTCCTCTCCAGAGCCTTATATAGTACTATATCATCTATAGTATAATGTACTCTGTTCTCCTCTCAGAGCCTTATATAGACTACATCTATATAGTATAATGTACTCTGTTCTCCTCTCTTCTCCAGAGCCTTATATAGACTATATCATCTATATAGTATAATGTACTCTGTTCTCTGCTCCTGAGCCTTATATAGACTATATCATCTATACAGTATAATGTACTCTGTTCTCCTCTCCAGAGCCTTATATAGTCTATATCATCTATATAGTATAATGTACTCTGTTCTCCTCTCCATAGCCTTATATAGACTATATAATCTATACAGTATAATGTACTCTGCTCTCCTCTCCAGAGCCTTATATAGACTATATCATCTATATAGTATAATGTACTCTGTTCTCCTCTCCTCTCCAGAGCCTTATATAGACTATATCATCTATATAGTATAATGTACTCTGTTCTCCTCTCCTCTCCAGAGCCTTATATAGACTATATCATCTATATAGTATAATGTACTCTGTTCTCCTCTCCAGAGCCTTATATAGACTATATCATCTATATAGTATAATGTACTCTGTTCTCTGCTCCAGAGCCTTATATAGACTATATCATCTATATAGTGTAATGTACTCTGTTCTCCTCTCCAGAGCCTTATATAGACTATATCATCTATATAGTATAATGTACTCTGTTCTCTGCTCCAGAGCCTTATATAGACTATATCATCTATATAGTATAATGTACTCTGTTCTCCTCTCCAGAGCCTTATATAGACTATATCATCTATACAGTATAATGTACTCTGTTCTCCTCTCCAGAGCCTTATATAGACTATATCATCTATATAGTATAATGTACTCTGTTCTCCTCTCCTCTCCAGAGCCTTATATAGACTATATCATCTATAGTATAATGTACTCTGTTCTCCTCTCCTCTCCAGAGCCTTATATAGACTATATCATCTATATAGTATAATGTACTCTGTTCTCCTCTCCTCTCAGAGCCTTATATAGACTATATCATCTATACAGTATAATGTACCTGTTCTCCTCTCCATAGCCTTATATAGACTATATTATCTATAGTATAATGTACTCTGTTCTCCTCTCCAGAGCCTTATATAGACTATATCATCTATATAGTGTAATGTACTGCGATGTAAAACTTTAATCCCATATCTCAGAACTATGGTTGGAGCAGATAGAACCTTCTAGAACCGAGGTCACGGGATCTATAGTAACACCCGGAGAGATTGGTACTGTTGCATTAATGTGCAAACGCACAATAACATTACATCTGTGTGTGTTTTGTGTGAAGGTGATTTATGGAGCTGTCTGCGGTGGCCTGCAGGAAACAGTTGGTGACAGAGCAGTAACATATCAGCCCTGTCTATCTGTCACTGCCACACACACACACACACACACACACACACACACACACACACACACACACACACACACACACACACACACACACACACACACACACACACACACACACACACACACACACACACACACAGAGCTGCCGTTCCTATCACACACACACACACACACACACACACACACACACACACACACACACACACACAGAGCTGCCATTCCTATCACACACACACACCACAGAGCTGCCGTTCCTATCACACACACACACCACAGGGCTGCCGTTCCTATCACACACACACACACACACACACACACACACACACACACACAGCTGCCATTCACACACACACACACACACCACAGAGCTGCCGTTCCTATCACACACACCACACAGAGCTGCCATTCCTATCACACACACACACCACAGGGCTGCCGTTCCTATCACACACACACCACAGAGCTGCCGTTCCTATCACACACACACCACAGAGCTGCCGTTCCTATCACACACACACACACCACAGAGCTGCCGTTCCTATCACACACACCACAGAGCTGCCGTTCCTATCACACACACCCACAGAGCTGCCGTTCCTATCACACACACACCACAGGGCTGCCGTTCTATCACACACACACCACAGAGCTGCCGTTCCTATCACACACACACCACAGGGCTGCCGTTCCTATCACACACACACCACAGGGCTGCCGTTCCTATCACACACACACCACAGGGCTGCCGTTCCTATCACACACACACCACAGAGCTGCCGTTCATCACACACACCACAGAGCTGCCGTTCCTATCACACACACACCACAGGGCTGCCGTTCCTATCACACACACACCACAGGGCTGCCGTTCCTATCACACACACACCACAGTGCTGCCGTTCCTATCACACACACACCACAGGGCTGCCGTTCCTATCACACACACACCACAGGGCTGCCGTTCCTATCAATCCATTCCTTACAGGGCTTACCTCTGAAACCACAGAGCTGCCGTTCAACACACACCACATAGAGAGTGCTGCCGTTCCTATCACACACACACCCAGACTGTACTGACCTGGTTCCTATCACACACACCACAGAGCTGCGTTCCTAGTGCTGCCGTTCCTATCACACACACACACACCACAGTGCTGCCGTTCTATCACACACACACACACCACAGAGCTGCCCTGTTCTATCACTGGCACACACCACAGAGCTACCGTTCCGTATCACACACACACCACAGAGCTGCCGTTCCTATTGAACACACAAACACACCACAGTGCTGCCGTTCTTATCACTTAGCTAATTAATACATCACAGTAGCTGCCGTTGATCACACACACTTTAACATGAGCAACGTTTCTCCTTTATCAAACCCACAAGGTAAAATGCCGTTCCTATCACACACACACACACCACAGAGCTGCCGAACTCCTATCACACAAACCACAGGGCTGCTAAATGTTCCTATCTCACACACACCACAGAGCTCCGTTCCTATCACACACACACCACAGGGCTGCCCTTCCTATCACACACACCCACCCTCCCTGCCCTTCCTCCCTCACACACACACCCTCAGAGCTGCCGTTCCCTATCACTCACACACTACACAGCCTGCCGTTCTCTCACACTCACCCTCTGCCGTTCCTCCTTTTGCACACACACCCCCTTCAGAGCTGCCGCTCCCCCCTATCACACACACACCACAGGGCTGCCGTTCCTATCACCACACACTCCCCGTTCTATCACACACACACACCACAGGGCTGCCCTATCACACACACACACCACAGGGCTGCTCTTCCTGTCATGTCACATCCACCTGAAGGGCTTACATTTTCCTATCAAACAAACTCCACGCAGATTGTTTAGCCGTTCCTCATCTCACATAAACCACAGGGCTGCCGTTCCTATTAAAACTATTAATTTGACATTTGGTTGGGCACACACACCACAGAGCTGCCGTTCCTATCACACACACACACCACAGAGCTGCCGTTCCTATCACACACACACACCACAGGGCTGCTGTTCCTGGTGTCACACACACACTGAGCTGCCGTTCTATCACACACACACCAGGTGCTGCCGTTGTATCACACACACCCACAGGGCTGCCGTTCCTATCACACACACACCACAGGGCCTGCCTGTTCTGGTATCAGACAACACACCACAGGGCGTCTGGTTCCTATCACACACACACCACAGGGCTGCCGTTCTATCACACACACACCACAGGGCTGCCGTTCCTATCACACACACACCACAGGGCTGCCGTTCCTATCACACATGCTGGGCCAGTGCTGCTGGTGTCTGGGTGTCACACAATGCAGGGCCACTCTGATGTCTGGTATCACACAGTACATGCTGGGGCTGCCGTTCCTATGTACACCACAGGGCTGGGCCGTTGATGTCTGGTCACACACACCTGGGCCACAGAGCTGCCGTTCTATGTCACACACACCATGCTGGGCCACTCTGGTGTCTGGTATCACACACACACCACAGAGTCTGGTATGACACACACCACAGGGCTGCACTCTGATCACACACACACCACAGAATGCTGGGCCATTCCTATCACACACACACACCACAGGGCTGCTTCCTATCACACACACACCACAGAGCTCTCTGATTCTATCACACACACACCACAGAGCTGCCGCCTCTATCACACACACACCACAGAGCTGCCGTTCCTATCACACTGGGCACACCCTCTGGTGTCAGGCCTAGTAGCAGTAGTAATAGTAGTTAATTATCTGAAATAATTAGCATCTGTACCAAATTTATTTTTAATCCATTCCTTATTTTTACCTCTGAAACCAAATGCTGTCTCAATTGGTTCCCTTATTCCCTATAGAGTGTACTACTTCAAACGTAGAGCTACTACTCCCAGACTGTACTGACCTGGTCGAAAGTAGTGCGCTGCGTAGGGAATAGGGTGTGATTTGGGACGGAGCCAGTCAGTGACTGCTGGGTCTACTACTCCATCATTAGTAATGGATTCTGATGGTCTGCCCTATTCTAATTCTGGCCCAGCCATAATGTACTCTTAAGACCGTATTATTATGTGGTATAATTGTCAGGGAAATTCAAATGACAAAGTGCACATGGTCCTCCTAAAGTTGGCTTTAAACTTAGCTAATTAATAATCATTAGTAAAAAATTATTGAGCGAAACTTTAACTGAGCAACTTTTCTCCTTTATCAAAATGCCCCTCTGAGCTGACAAGGTAAATATCTGTCCTTCTGCCCCTGAACAAGGCATGTTGGTATATGCTGAACCTCTCTGTCGCCAATGGTATGTAACCCAGCTTCTGTCACCTCTCTAAATGTGTCTGGTCCCTCCCTCCCCTCCCTGCTGGGCCTCTCCCTGGTCCCCCCTCTGGTCCCTCCCTCCCTCCCCTCCCTCCCCTCCCTCCCCCCTCCCTGGTCCCTGTCCCTCTGATCCCCTCTCCTCCTCCCCTCTCCTCTCCCCTCTCTGATGTCTGGGTCTCACTGCCTCTCCCTCCCTATCTCCTCTCTACACCCTCAGTCCTAGGCCTGTCTCTCTATGTAAATAAATATTACAACTTAAACTAATCTGTCTGGTGTGTAGAGTAATGCTGGGCCTCTCTGGTGTCTGGTATGTAGAGTAATGCTGGGCCCCCTCTCTCTGACTGGTGTAGGAGTAATGCACATGTCTGGTATGTAGAGTAATGCTGGGCACGATGTCTGGTACTGGGCTCTCTGATGTCTCTGATGTCTGGTACTGGGGCCACTATGTAGAGTAATGCTGGGCCTCTCTGGTGTCTGGTATGTAGAGTCTCCTCTCTGGGCCTCTCTGATGTCTGGTATGTGTAGAGTAATGCTGGGCCTCTCTGATGTCTGGTATGTAGAGTAATGCTGGGCCTCTGATGTCTGGTATGTAGAGTAATGCTGGTGCTGGGCCTACTGGTATGTAGAGTAATGCTGGGCCACTCTGATGTCTGGTATGTAGAGTAATGCTGAGCCTCTCTGATGTCTGGTATGTAGAGTAATGCTGGGCCTCTCTGATGTCTGGTATGTAGAGTAATGCTGGGCCTCTCTGATGTCTGGTATGTAGAGTAATGCTGGGCCACTCTGATGTCTGGTATGTAGAGTAATGCTGGGCCTCTCTGATGTCTGGTATGTAGAGTAATGCTGGGCCTCTCTGGTGTCTGGTATGTAGAGTAATGCTGGGCCTCTCTGATGTCTGGTATGTAGAGTAATGCTGGGCCTCTCTGATGTCTGGTATGTAGAGTAATGCTGGGCCTCTCTGATGTCTGGTATGTAGAGTAATGCTGGGCCTCTCTGGTGTCTGGTATGTAGAGTAATGCTGGCCTCTCTGCCTCTCTGATGTCTGTCTGGTATGTCTGGTGCAGATGCTGGGCCACTCTGATGTCTGGTATGTAGAGTAATGCTGGGCCTCTCTGGTGTCTGGTATGTAGAGTAATGCTGGGCCTCTCTGATGTCTGGTATGTAGAGTAATGCTGGGCCTCTCTGATGTCTGGTATGTAGAGTAATGCTGGGCCTCTCTGATGTCTGGTATGTAGAGTAATGCTGGGCCTCTGATGTCTGGTATGTAGAGTAATGCTGGGCCTCTCTGATGTCTGGTATGTAGAGTAATGCTGGGCCTCTCTGATGTCTGGTATGTAGAGTAATGCTGGGCCTCTCTGATGTCTGGTATGTAGAGTAATGCTGGGCCTCTCTGATGTCTGGTATGTAGAGTAATGCTGGGCCTCTCTGATGTCTGGTATGTAGAGTAATGCTGGGCCTCTCTGATGTCTGGTATGTAGAGTAATGCTGGGCCTCTCTGATGTCTGGTATGTAGAGTAATGCTGGGCCTCTCTGATGTCTGGTATGTAGAGTAATGCTGGGCCTCTCTGATGTCTGGTTTTCTCCCCGCCTCTGTCTCTCTGATCTTTCCTCTCTGTCTGGTTGTAGAGTAATCTCCTCTCTGATGTCTGGTCTCTCTCTGTCTTTCTGTCTCTCTCTTTCCACTCTCCCTGTCTCTTTCTACTCTGGTATCTCCACTTCCTGTCTCTTTCTACTCTCTGATGTCTTCTATGTAGAGTAATCTCTCTCCTCTCTCATTCTGTATGTCGACGTTGCTGCAAATCTGATGTCTGGAGAATGAATGGATTGGCCTCCTCTGATGTCTGGTATGTAGGAGTCAATGCTGGGCCTCTCTGATGTCTTTTTTTGCCCTTGTCTGTCTCTTTGATGTATGACAGATCTCTCTCCCTCTTTCTCCCCCCACACTCTCTCTCTCCCCCTCTCTCTCTCTCCCTTGTCTTAAAGCTCTTCTCCCGCTCTGTCATCTCTTTGCTCTTTCTATAAACACTCTCCCTGTCTCTTTTACCATATTAATTCCATATGGTCTAACACTGTCTCTTTATATCTCTCAACGCTCTTTCACTGTGAGGTCTCCTTTCTACTTCCGTACTGTCAATCTAACGCAATCATTCCTGTCCTTCTCGAGCCGCTGCAAATCCAACCTGTCAGAGAATGAAGGGATTGTCTCCTCAAACTTGTTCCAAACACTTACAGGGATATAGACTGGTTCCTTCCTGTCCTTCTTCCCCGTGAACTTTTTCCTTCCTGGCAGAGTTTAATATTATGATGATGTAAACAGACAGGGATCTCCTGGTACACTTCTCTCCCCCCTACCTCAGTTCCATCCCCTGTCCTGAAGAGTGAATATTAGATCTGAAACAGACTGTGTATAGAACATTCCTCTTTGCGATAAGCCGTGCAGTTCTATAAACTGTCCTGAAGAGGTAATATTATGTACCATATGTAAACCACAGGGATTAACACTGTAGTACACTTCCTATCCCAACGCTGTAGTTCCATCCTGTCCTGAAGGTTTCCGTTTTAAACTCTTCCGTGATGTCAGACAGGGATAACGCAATACACTTCCTGTCCTTCTCCGAGCCGTGCAGTTCCATCCTGTCCTGAAGAGTGTAATATTATGTAGTGATGTAAACAGACAGGGATATGACTAGTACACTTCCTGTCCTTCTCCGAGCCGTGCAGTTCATCCTGTCCTGAAGAGTGTAATCAACATGTAGTGATGTAAACAGACCTGGGATATAGACTGGTACACTTCCTGTCCTTCTCCTAGCCGTGCAGTTCCATCCTGTCCTGAAGAGTGTAATGTTATGTAGTGATGTAAACAGACATGGATATAGACTGGTACACTTCCTGTCCTTCTCCTAGCCGTGCAGTTCCATCCTGTCCTGAAGAGTTTAATATTATGTAGTGATGTAAACAGACAGGGATAGTACATGTCTACAGGGAAAAGGGGTTTGTCTCCATTGTCATTCATAACTACATCACATGGTTCTGAGTTCATCCCTGTCCTTTAAAACAAACAGTCAGATCTGCCCAGGCTGCTTCACAGAAAGATGGACTTCAACCTCCCTCCCTTGTCCTCAACCTCCCTCCCTTGTCCTCAGCTTCCCTCAACCTCAGCCTCCCTCCCTTGTCCTCAACCTCCCTTCCTTGTCCTCAACCTCCCTTCCTTGTCCTCAGCCTCCCTCCCTTTTCCTCAGCCTCCTCCCTTGTCCTCAACCTCCTTCCTTGTCCTCAGCCTCCCCTCCCTTGTCCTCAGCCTCCCTCCCTTGTCCTCAACCTCCCTTCCTTGTCCTCAACCTCCCTCCCTTGTCCTCAACCTCCCTCCCTTGTCCTCAACCTCCCCTCCCTTGTCTCAACCTCCCTTTGTCCTCAACCTCCCTTCCTTGTCCTCAACCTCCCTCCCTTGTCCTCAAGCATCCCTTGTCCTCAACCTCCCTCCTCCCTTGTCCTCAACCTCCCTCCCTTGTCCTCAGCCTCCCTCCCTTGTCCTCAGCCTCCCTCCCTTGTCCTCAACCAGCAACCTCCCTCCCCTTGTCCTCAGCCTCCCCCTTGTCCTCAGCCTCCTCCCTTGTCCCAGCCTCCCTCCTTGTCCTCAAGCTCCCTCCTTGTCCTCAACTTCCTCCCTTGTCCTCAACCTCCCTTCCCCTTGTCCTCAAGCCCTTCCTTGTCCTCAACCTCCTTCCTTGTCTCAGCCTCCCTCCCTTGTCCTCAGCCTCCCTCCCTTGTCCTCAACCTCCCTCCCTTGTCCTCAACCTCCCCTTGTCCTCAACCTCCCTCCCTTGTCCTCAACCTCCCTCCCTTGTCCTCAGCCTCCCCCTTGTCCTCAACCTCCTCCCTTGTCCTCAGCCTCCCTCCCTTTGGAACATCAGATAACAATGAAATCGTAGTAGAGATTAATAATGTATGTAGAACCTTGACAAGTCTAATACATGTGGTGTAGCCACCTCAGTATCAAATCGTAGTAGAGATTAATAATGTTTGTAGAACCTTGACAAGTCTAATACATGTGGGTGTAGCCACCCTCAGTATCAAATCGTAGTAGAGATTAATAATGTTTGTAGAACCTTGACAAGTCCAATATATGTGGTGTAGTGGTTCCTTTCGTCTTTACCATAGCCACTGCCCAAGCCTGAAGCGGGGTTGTTTGGTACCCCAGTCCACACTCAAGGTTTCCAAACGGCCAAACATTCCATGACATCCAGGGATATGGTGCAACAAAATGTTTATTCTTCTTATATCTAACAAATAAATGATTCTCCAATCAACTTAAAGCATAGATGACTTTATATGGAAAATACATATTAGGACATGTCTGTATGGTCAAAAAACTATACCGCTCCCGCATCTAGCAAGGACTCCTTCTCCCGAAGGCCCAACTTCCTGCCTTTATCCTAACACACTTACCATAATACAATGAATAGGCAAGAGGGGGGCCAAAAACTAAGTTACACTAACAACAAATGAATATATCTCAATCGGGTAAAATATAAATCATAAAGGTACGTACCTAATATTTAATCATTTACATTAATATTTAATATATTTACACAAATATACATGGAGCTCCATATGTTCGGTCTTTTATACAAATATGTCCAAATCGGCTCTAACATGTGTGGTGTAGCCACCTAAGTATCGCGTTGATACGGTATCGGGAGGTCCCTGGTAATTCCCAGCCCTACTGTGTGTGTGTGTGGAGGGGGTCTCAGTAGGTCTGAGTCTCTGTGCTGTATTAGCGGGTCATTAAAGATGTGAAGAAGTGGGAGATGAGCAGCAGATTAAGCCTGGATCTAGTGGTTAAGGCCACACTGGTACGTACACAAGGCCTCAGTTTAGGGCATCTCATGTCTCCTAACTCTGGTGCTCTAAGTTAAGACGCACTAATCTGCTCCCCAGGCAGAGCTCCGTCTTTCTCTCTCCTTCTCTGAGTCTCTCTTTTAGTATCTCTCTCTTTACCTCTCTCTTTCTCTCTCTCTCTCTTTACCTCTCTCCTTCTGTCTCTCTCTTCTTTACCTCTCTCCTTCTGTCTCTCTCTTTACCTCTCTCCTTCTTTGTCTCTCTCTTTACCTCCTTCTGTCTCTCTCTTTACCTCTTTTTCTCTCTCTCTTCTTTACCTCTCTCCTTCTGTCTCTCTCTTCTTTACCTCTCTCCTTCTGTCTCTCTCTTTACCTCTCTCCTTCTGTCTCTCTCTTTACCTCTCTCTTTTATTATCTCTCTCTTACCTCTTTCTCTGAGTCTCTCTCTCTTACCTCTTTCTCTGAGTCTCTCTCTCTTACCTCTTTCTCTGAGTCCCTCTCTCTCTTACCTCTTTCTCTGAGTCCTTCTCTCTCTTACCTCTTTCTCTGAGTCTCTCTCTCTCTTACCTCTTTCTCTGAGTCTCTCTCTTACCTCTTTCTCTGAGTCTCTTTACGTCTTTCTCTGAGTCTCTCTCTCTTAACCTCTTTCTCTGAGTCTCTCTCTCTACCTCTCCATCTGTTTCTGTCCCAGGCTGTGTCTCTGTGCAGTGTCCCAGTCTCCCTCTGTCTCTGTCCCAGGCTGTGTCTCTGTGCAGTGTCCCAGTCTCCCTCTGTCTCTGTCCCAGGCTGTGTCTCTGTGCAGTGTCCCAGTCTCCCTCTGTCTCTGTCCCAGGCTGTGTCTCTGTGCAGTGTCCCAGTCTCCCTCTGTCTCTGTCCCAGGCTGTGTCTCTGTGCAGTGTCCCAGTCTCCTCTGTCTCTGTCCCAGGCTGTGTCTCTGTGCAGTGTCCCAGTCTCCTCTGTCTCTGTCCCAGGCTGTGTCTCTGTGCAGTGTCCCAGTCTCCACCTGTCTCTGTCCCAGGCTGTGTCTCTGTGCAGTGTCTCAGTCTCCCTCTGTCTCTGTCCCAGGCTGTGTCTCTGTGCAGTGTCCCAGTCTCCTCTGTCTCTGTCCCAGGCTGTGTCTCTGTGCAGTGTCCCAGTGTCCCTCTGTCTCTGTCCCAGGCTGTGTCTCTGTGCAGCGTCCCAGTCTCCCTCTGTCTCTGTCCCAGGCTGTGTCTCTGTGCAGCGTCCCAGTCTCCCTCTGTCTCTGTCCCAGGCTGTGTCTCTGTGCAGTGTCTCAGTCTCTAGTGTTGAATCATCACTTTGTCTCTGACCTCATGAACTCTCTCTGTATTTAGTCTCGTGCTTCATGCTCCCTGTGAGGCCGCCACACACACACACACACACACACACACACACACACACACACACACACACACACACACACACACACACACACACACACACACACACACACACACACACACACACACACCTGATCTGTTCTCAGTGAAGGGTACACACAACACTGTGAGTTCTCTGACTGCTGCAGCTTCTTGTTTAGTCTCCAGACCCACTCTGTTTTCCCTCAGCTTGTCTGAGCATTGTGTTAAAGGAATGCTGCTGTACTGTAGCGTGGAGGCTGAGCGGCCTATAGGCTGTTGCCATAGAAATAGTACTATAGACCCCATTGACTTGAATGGGATTTCCTGTTCTACTGATTTAGATTTCTTCTTGGCTTCTGCTGTTAGAGTTGTTACACGGGGCCCTTTCTACATTATCTCAGGGTCATGAGTTCACTCCTTCTACATTATCTCAGGGTCATGAGTTCACTCCTTCCTACATTATCTCAGGGTCATGAGTTCACTCCTTCCTACATTATCTCAGGGTCATGAGTTCACTCCTTCCTACATTATCTCAGGTCATGAGTTCACTCCTTCCTACATTATCTCAGGGTCATGAGTTCACCCCTTCCTTCATTATTTCAGGGTCATTATCTCACCTGATCCTGCTGTTAGTTCACCCCTTCCTTCATTATTTCAGGGTCATTATCTCACCTGATCCTGCTGTTAGTTCACCCCTTCCTTCATTATTTCAGGGTCATTATCTCACCTGATCCTGCTGTTAGTTCACCCCTTCCTTCATTATTTCAGGGTCATTATCTCACCTGATCATGCTGTTAGTTCAATCCTTCCTACATTATCTCAGGTTGATGAGTTCACCTGATCATGCTGTTAGTTCACCCATTCCTACATTATCTCAGGTTGATGAGTTCACCTGATCGTGCTGTTAGTTGACCTGCCCAGACTGGTAGACAGCCAGTGTGTTCAATAGACACTGTGGTTTCATATCAAATTACATGCTATCGTGTATTTTTTCCCCAGATGTTATCGCAGGTGCAGCAGCAGTGCTTTGAGTTCCTAGTTCCATGCAGTACTGCATTGCCAAACCAACAGAAGTGGTTTGAACTGTTAAGGCTATGGTTAGTGTGCTGAGGTCTGCTGTGTGTTGTCCCTGGGTGACATTTCAGCTCTTCCAGTAGCTCAGAAACTCCCCCTGTTAGTGTGGTGAGGTCTGCTGTGTGTTGTCCCTGGGTGACATTTCAGCTCTTCCAGTGACTCAGAAACTCCCCTGTTAGTGTGGTGAGGTCTGCTGTGTGTTGTACCTGGGTGACATTTCAGCTCTTCCAGTAGCTCAGAAACTCCCCTGTTAGTGTGGTGAGGTCTGCTGTGTGTTGTACCTGGGTGACATTTCAGCTCTTCCAGTAGCTCAGAAACTCCCCTGTTAGTGTGGTGAGGTCTGCTGTGTGTTGTTCCTGGGTGACATTTCAGCTCTTCCAGTAGCTCAGAAACTCCCCTGTTAGTGTGGTGAGGTCTGCTGTGTTTGTCCCTGGGTGACATTTCAGCTCTTCCAGTAGCTCAGAAACTCCCCTGTTAGTGTGGTGAGGTCTGCTGTGTGTTGTCCCTGGGTGACATTTCAGCTCTTCCAGTAGCTCAGAAACTCCCCTGTTAGTGTGGTGAGGTCTGCTGTGTGTTGTCCCTGGGTGACATTTCAGCTCTTCCAGTAGCTCAGAAACTCCCCTGTTAGTGTGGTGAGGTCTGCTGTGTGTTGTCCCTGGGTGACATTTCAGCTCTTCCAGTAGCTCAGAAACTCCCTGTTAGTGAGGTGAGGTCTGCTGTGTGTTGTACCTGGGTGACATTTCAGCTCTTCCAGTAGCTCAGAAACTCCCCTGTTAGTGTGGTGAGGTCTGCTGTGTGTTGTACCTGGGTGACATTTCAGCTCTTCCAGTAGCTCAGAAACTCCCCTGTTAGTGTGGTGAGGTCTGCTGTGTGTTGTCCCTGGGTGACATTTCAGCTCTTCCAGTGACTCAGAAACTCCCCTGTGGGTTTCTCAGACTGAGCATCTCTCTTTGACTCGTAAACGATTTCTCAAATGGACCCTTGATGCCGTTCAGACTTAAAACTCAACATTGTTTCCTGTTTAGTCGTCCCAGTGGTGTTCGCCTGTTTTCTCCCACTTTGACTTTGAGGAGCCTCTTATAAAAAGGACTTCATTGTTTTCTACTTTGTGTGTTGGGTTCAGTATTCACTCGACCCTCCGCGTCCTGGTTGACACAAACAACACAATGATTTCCTGCAACTTCTCTTCCAAGTTCAAACCACTTTTTTAATTTTATTTTTATTTTGAATCAATGTCTCTAAATACAAAGCTTTAAAACACAATATGTGACCATAGATTCAGCTGCTTTCCAATTAATGGAGAAGAAATGCTTAGTTGTAACAATGCAGATCACAGGCTTAGTGTTGAGGCCCTTAGTGCTTTCCTTCCTCTGCTCATAGGGAAGCAGACGTGGGTTCAAACACTATTTGAAATCGTTCAAATCCTTTCAGCCCAGAATGCACCACTCTCCCTGGAATGTGAGACGGGCATTGTTTTACAGTTCTGGGACTGTTTTATTGGTTTCGGCTTAATTAAACACCAATAAAGTGTTTGAAATACATTTCGAATAGTATTTGAAGCCGTTCTGGGAGGCAGCAGCTCCTAGGAGTGGCCTCTTGGGTGTGTGTCTGCCAGTGAGGGGGGTCAGTGTAATTTATTGCAGGTTTCCACTCAGGGACACAAATTAATATATTGAGGGACCAGGAGTCGATCAGGGGGGACCCAGTGCTATTGTCTCTCCATCTGCAGTGTTGACGGGGATAACAAAGAGGTGTGTGTGTGTGTGTGTGTGTGTGTGTGTGTGTGTGTGTGTGTGTGTGTGTGTGTGTGTGTGTGTGTGTGTGTGTGTGTGTGTGTGTGTGTGTGTGTGTGTGTGTGTGTGTGTGTGTGTGTGTGTGTGTGTGTGTGTGTGTAACAGAGGTAAAGGTGTGTGCTGTTGCACCAGGGGCCTTCGCTGCCTCTGAGCCATAACGATGTAGTACATTGTCCTGTGTGTGTGTGTGTCTGTCTGTGTGTGTCTGTGTGTGTGTCTGTCTGTGTGTGTGTGTGTCGTCATGATGAAGTATGTTGTTCTCACCTTCATGTGTAATTAATGTTTGAGGAGAGAGTCACACGGCAACACAGCAAGAGGCATCCAGAGGACAGGTTACAGTCGTTAAGAAATCAGAAATGAGTTACTGCAGGTGTCTAGGGGGGCTCTCGTTTGGAGAAGTAAGTCTACATTACGGAACAATAATACAATGAAATCACAAGCTACTCCTCTCCACGGTCTCTAGTCACGTCTTTAAAATAACAATAATACTGGTGTTGGAAGTTCATTCAGTGAGATCCTGGTTCTCTTGGCCTGGTTCTGTTGGCCTGGTTGTGTTGACCTGGTACTGTTGGCCTGGTTCTCTTGGCCTGGTTCTGTTGGCCTGGTTCTGTTGGCCTGGTTGTGTTGGCCTGGTACTGTTGGCCTGGTTCTGTTGGCCTGGTTCTGTTGGCCTGGTTCTGTTGGCCTGGTTCTGTTGGCCTGGTACTGTTGGCCTGGTTCTGTTGGCCTGGTTCTGTTGGCCTGGTTCTGTTGGCCTGGTACTGTTGGCCTGGTACTGTTGGCCTGGTTCTGTTGGCCTGGTTCTGTTGGCCTGGTACTGTTGGCCTGGTACTGTTGGCCTGGTTCTGTTGGCCTGGTACTGTTGGCCTGGTACTGTTTGAAACCAGTGTGGTTCTGATGAGCCTGAGATGCTCCTGTAAGAGTGGTTGGGATGTCCCATTGAGGTAGTCAGTCAGGGGGAGAGACAGGGAGGGAGGGAGGGAAGGAGGGAGAGAAAGAGGGAGGGAGAGAAAGAGGGAGAGAGAGAAAGAGAGAGAAAGAGGGAGAGAGAAAGAGGAGAGAGAGAAAGAGGGAGAGAGGGAAAGAGGGAGAGAGAAAGAGGAGAGAGAGAAAGAGGGAGAGAGAGAAAGAGGAGAGAGAGAAAGAGGGAGAGAGAGAAAGAGGGAGAGAGGAACGAGGGAGAGAGAGAGAGAGAGAAAGAGGGAGAGAGAGAAAGAGGAGAGAGAGAAAGAGGGAGAGAGAAAGGGAGAGAGAGAAAGAGGGAGAGAGATAAGGAGGGAGGGAGAGAGAGAGAGTTTGGGATGTCCCGTGAGGTAGTCAGTCAGAGACAGAGACATGATAGAGAGGTTGGCAGCTCTCCTGTCTGTCAGCGAGGATGGATGAAGTGTAGAGATGGTTGACAGACACTAACAGCTCCTCTGCTTCAGGCGACCCTGCTGCTACTACACAAACTAGCTGCGTCTGAAAACAAGTGCTCCACTTTTTCTGACGCGTTTCTCTGTCAGTAACCAACATCACACAGCTTCCACTGTAATAAATAATGGACCACCTTGCGTATGTTTAAGTCTTAGATCACGTTAGAAATGTGACACTTTTTCCTGGGTACTTTTTTCATATTATTCCCTTACTGTAATTCACTCAACAAAGATCATTTTTCCCTGGTAGGATTGTATCTTTTGTAGCTCTGTCTCGTGGTAATGTAGACGTTGTCAGGACAACAACCTACAGTAAATGTAGACGTTGTCAGGACAACAACCTATAGTAAATGTAGTAATGTAGATGTTGTCTGGACAACAAACTACAGTAAATGTAGACGTTGTCAGGACAACAAACTACAGTAAATGTAGACGTTTCAGGACAACAAACTACAGTAAATGTAGACGTTGTCAGGACAACAAACTACAGTAAATGTAGACGTTGTCAGGACAACAAACTACAGTAAATGTAGTAATGTATATGGTGTCAGGACAACAAACTACAGTAAATGTAGACGTTGTCAGGACAACAAACTACAGTAAATGTAGTAATGTAGATGTTGTCAGGACAACAAACTACAGTAAATGTAGACGTTGTCAGGACAACAAACTACAGTAAATGTAGACGTTGTCAGGACAACAAACCACAGTAAATGTTGTATGTTTTCTTGCATACACATTTTATTTACATATTTTAATTGAAAACGGTGAATCAACTCAGTAAAGTCTGTGGTAAAACATTACACTATCATCTGATCCAGGGTCTGCTCCTACACTGGGCTTTATTATACAGTCATACATTACATTACTCTATCATCTGATCCAGGGTCTGCTCCTACACTGGGCTTTATACAGTCATACATTACACTATCATCTGATCCAGGGTCTGCTCCTACACTGGGCTTTATACAGTCATACATTACACTATCATCTGATCCAGGGTCTGCTCCTACACTGGGCTTTATACAGTCATACATTACACTATCATCTGATCCAGGGTCTGTTCCTACACTGGGCTTTATACAGTCATACATTACATTACACTATCATCTGATCCAGGGTCTGTTCCTACACTGGGCTTTATACAGTCATACATTACACTATCATCTGATCCAGGGTCTGCTCCTACACTGGGCTTTATACAGTCATACATTACACTATCATCTGATCCAGGGTCTGCTCCTACACTGGGCTTTATACAGTCATACATTACACTATCATCTGATCCAGGGTCTGCTCCTACACTGGGCTTTATACAGTCATACATTACACTATCATCTGATCCAGGGTCTGTTCCTACACTGGGCTTTATACAGTCATACATTACATTACACTATCATCTGATCCAGGGTCTGCTCCTACACTGGGCTTTATACAGTCATACATTACACTATCATCTGATCCAGGGTCTGTTCCTACACTGGGCTTTATACAGTCATACATTACATTACACTATCATCTGATCCAGGGTCTGCTCTCTTCCTGGTCCTCAGGTCCTGTCAGTGTTGTGGCATGGAGACACATCCTTCACGTCTCTTAGGAATACTAGGGACCAGGGGAGGTCTGGGGACCAGGGGAGACCCCTGAAGTAGAGGTCTGGGGACCAGGGGAGACCCCTGAAGTAGAGGTCTGGGGACCAGGGGAGACCCCTGAAGTAGAGGTCTGGGGACCAGGGGAGACCCCTGAAGTAGAGGTCTGGGGACCAGGGGAGACCCCTGAAGTAGAGGTCTGGGGACCAGGGAGACCCCTGAAGTAGAGGTCTGGGGACCAGGGAGACCAGAGTAGAGGTCTGGGGACCAGGGTACTAGTCTATGAGACCAGAGTAGAGGTCTGGGGACCAGGAGACTAGGGTACTAGTCTATATGACCAGAGTAGAGGTCTGGGGACCAGGTTACTAGTCTATGAGACCAGAGTAGAGGTCTGGGGACCAGGGAGACTAGGGGTACTAGTCTATATGACCAGAGTAGAGGTCTGGGGACCAGGTTACTAGTCTATGAGACCAGAGTAGAGGTCTGGGGACCAGAGAGACCAGGTTACTAGTCTATATGACCAGAGTAGAGGTCTGGGGACCAGGTTACTAGTCTATGAGACCAGAGTAGAGGTCTGGGGACCAGAGGAGACCAGGGTACTAGTCTATATGACCAGAGTAGAGGTCTGGGGACCAGGGGAGACCAGGGTACTAGTCTATATGACCAGAGTAGAGGTCTGGGGACCAGGGAGATCAGAGGGGGAGTAGGGTGTTGAGAGGGGGCTGTGGAAAAACACGAGGAAGGAGGAGAGTAGACTTCCTGTCGTCAGACCCACAGATTTCTGGTTACAGCCACCCTCTGACAGGGGTTAAATGGGGAGACGGGATGATGGGAGAGTGGGAGAGGGCCCCATCTCTTCTCTCTGAGGCCAGGTCATGTTAAGCTGCCATCTTTAATGCCCATTCTAATCAGGGAAAGTGCCGGAGATGGATCTCCTTTCAAAGACATCCGTACACCTCAAATCTGACTGGACCACCACAGCATTATTAGTACTAGTCTTTAGACTACATCTCTAGCTCTCTCTCTCTGTTCTCTCTCTGTCTCTCTCTCTGGCTCTCTCTCTCTCTCTCTCTCTCTGTCTCTCTCTCTCTCTCTCTCTCTCTCTCTCTCTCTCTCTGTTCTCTCTCTCTCTCTCTCTCTCTCTCTCTGTTCTCTCTCTCTCTCTCTTCTCTCTCTCTCTCTGTTCTCTCTTTGTTCTCTCTCTCACTCTTCGCTCTCTCTCTTCTCTCTCTCTCTCTGGCTCTCTCTCTCTCTCTCTCTCTCTTCTCTCTCTCTGTTCTCTCTCTCTCTCTGTTCTCTCTCTCTCTCTCTCTCTCTCTCTCTCTCTCTCTCTCTCTCTGTTCTCTCTCTCTGTCTCTCTCTCTGTCTCTCTCTCTCTCTTTCTCTCTCTCTCTCTCTCTCTCTCTCTCTCTCTCTCTCTCTCTCTCTCTCTCTCTCTCTCTCTCTGTTCTCTCTCTCTCTCTGTCTCTGTCTCTCTCTCTCTCTCTCTCTCTCTCTCTCTGGCTCTCTCTCTCTGTTCTCTCTCTCTCTCTGTTCTCTCTCTCTCTGGCTCTCTCTCTCTGTTCTCTCTCTCTCTCTTCTCTGGCTCTCTCTCTCTGTTCTCTCTGTTCTCTCTATCTGTTCTCTCTGTTCTCTCTCTCTCTCTGTTCTCTCTCTCTCTCTCTCTCTCTCTCTCTCTCTCTCTCTCTCTCTCTCTGTCTCTCTCTCGGGCTCCCTGTCTCTCTCTCGGGCTCTCTGTCTCTCTCTCGGGCTCTCTCTCTCTCGGGCTCTCTCTCTCTCGGCTCTCTCTCTCTCTCTCATCTGTTTTGAGAGCTATTATAAGTGCAGGATTGCAGCACTGTATAAAAACACTCTGTCTGTGTGAATAGTGGTTTATTCTTAGTAACATATCAATCAAATGTATTTATAAAACTCTTCTTACATCAGCCAATGTCGCAAAGTGCTCTACAGAAACCCAGCCTAAAACCCCAAACAGCAAGTGATATAGAAAAACTCCCCAGAAAGGCCAAAACCTAGGAAACCAGGCTATGGGAAAAACTCCCTAGAAAGGCCAAAACCTAGGAAACCAGGCTATGGGAAAAACTCCCTAGAAAGGCCAAAACCTAGGAAACCAGGCTATGGGAAAAACTCCCTAGAAAGGCCAAAACCTAGGAAACCAGGCTATGGGAAAAACTCCCTAGAAAGGCCAAAACCTAGGAAACCAGGCTATGGGAAAAACTCCCTAGAAAGGCCCAAACCTAGGAAACCAGGCTATGAGGGGAGCCAGTCCTCTTCTGGCTGTGCCGGGTGGAGATTATAACAGAACATGGCCAAGATGTTCAAATGTTCATAAATGACTAGCATGGTCAGATAATAATAATCACAGTTGTTGTACAGGTCAGCACCTCAGAAGTAAATGTCAGTTGGCTTTTCATAGCCAATCATTCACAGTTAGAGGCGACAGGTGTGGTAGAGATTTGAAAACAGCAGGTCTGGGACAAGGTAGCACGTCCTGTGAACAGGTCAGGGTTCCCTAGCCGCAGGCAGAACAGTTGAAACTGGATCAGCAGCACGACCAGGTGGACTGGGAACAGCAAGGAGTCATCAGGCCAGGTAGTCCTGAGGCCAGGTAGTCCTGAGGCGTGGTCCCAGGGCTCAAGGTCTCAAGGTCTCCTGGAGGCGAGGGAGAGAGAGATACTACTTAAATTCACACGACACCAGATAAGACAGGAGAAATACTCCAGATATAACAGACTGACCCTAGCCCCATGACACAAACTATTGCAGCATAAATGGAGGCTGAAACAGGAGGGGTCGGGAGACACCATGTCCCCGTCCGACGACACCCCTGACAGGGCCAAACAGGCAGGATATAACCCACCCACTTTGCCAAAGCACAGCCCCCACACCACTAGAGGATATCTTCAACCACCAACTTACCATCCTGAGACAAGGCCGAGTATAGCCCCACAAACATCTTCCATACGAAACGAACCAGAGGGGGGCGCCAACCCGGACAGGAAGATCACGTCAGTGACTCAACCCACTCAAGTGACCCACCCCTCCTTTGGACGGCATGGAAGAGCACCAGTAAGCCAGTGACTCAGCCCCTGTAATAGGGTTAGAGGCAGAGAATCCCAGTGGAGAGAGGGAACCGGCCAGGCAGAGACAGCAAGGGCGGTTCGTTGCTCCAGAGCCTTTCCGTTCACCTTCCCACTCCTGGGCCAGACTACACTAATCATATGACCCACTGAAGAGATGAGTCTTCAGTAAAGACTTAAAGGTTGAGACCGAGTTTGCGTCTCTGACATGGGTTGGCAGACAGTTCCATAAAAATGGAGCTCTATAGGACAAAGCCCTGCCTCCAGCTGTTTGCTTAGAAATTCTAGGGACAATTAGGAGGCCTCGTCTTGTGACCGTAGCGTACGTGTAGGTATGTACGGCAGGACCAAATCAGAAAGATAGGTAGAGCAAGCCCATGTAATGCTTTGTCGGTTAGCAGTAAAACCGTGAAATCAGCCCTTGCCTTGACAGGAAGCCAGTGTGGGAGACTAGCACTGGAGTAATATGATCACATTGTTGGGTTCTAGACAGGATTCTAGCAGCCGTATTTAGCACGAACTGAATTTTATTTAGTGCTTTATCCGGGTAGCCGGAAAGTAGAGCATTGCAGTAGTCTAATCTAGAAATGACAAAGCATGGATACATTTTTCTGGGGGGGTCCTTGAATAAATGAATGTGTTGTGCTTCTATGAGACTGAAGCCTGTATGTTACTCATTCGGTCACGGATGGTCTATTTCTGCTCGTCTCATTGTTACTCTGTGAGACTAGATCATTGTTGGCATGTGACGCTTCTTCATTGACAACTATAATGGTTCGGTTTGTAAATCACTATTTGGTATTTTTACTGTTTGGGTTGGGGGGTTTAGACAGACCCTGTTTACTCCATCCTAGTCTTCTGAACTGACAGGGGGTTTAGACAGACCCTGTTTACTCCATCCTAGTCTTCTGAACTGACAGGGGGTTTAGACAGACCCTGTTTACTCCATACTAGTCTTCTGAACTGATGGGGGTTTAGACAGACCCTGTTTACTCCATCCTAGTCTTCTGAACTGACAGGGGGTTTAGACAGACCCTGTTTACTCCATCCTAGAACTGACAGGGGTTTAGACAGACCCTGTTTACTCCATCCTAGTCTTCTGAACTGAGAGGGGGTTTAGACAGACCCTGTTTACTCCATACTAGTCTTCTGAACTGATGGGGGTTTAGACAGACCCTGTTTACTCCATCCTAGTCTTCTGAACTGACAGGGGTTTAGACAGACCCTGTTTACTCCATCCTAGTCTTCTGAACTGACAGGGGGTTTAGACAGACCCTGTTTACTCCATCCTAGTCTTCTGAACTGAGAGGGGTTTAGACAGACCCTGTTTACTCCATACTAGTCTTCTGAACTGATGGGGGTTTAGGACCCTGGTCTTCTGAACTGACAGGGGGTTTAGACAGACCCTGTTTACTCCATCCTAGTCTTCTGAACTGACAGGGGTTTAAACAGACCCTGTTTACTCCATCCTAGTCTTCTGAACTGACAGGGGTTTAGACAGACCCTGTTTACTCCATCCTAGTCTTCTGAACTGATGGGGTTTAGACAGACCCTGTTTACTCCATCCTAGTCTTCTGAACTGACAGGGGTTTAGACAGACCCTGTTTACTCCATCCTAGTCTTCTGAACTGATGGGGGTTTAGACAGACCCTGTTTACTCCATCCTAGTCTTCTGAACTGACAGGGGTTTAGACAGACCCTGTTTACTCCATCCTAGTCTTCTGAACTGACAGGGGGTTTAGACAGACCCTGTTTACTCCATCCTAGTCTTCTGAACTGACAGGGGTTTAGACAGACCCTGTTTACTCCATCCTAGTCTTCTGAACTGATGGGGGTTTAGACAGACCCTGTTTACTCCATCCTAGTCTTCTGAACTGACAGGGGGTTTTAGTCAGACCCTGTTTACTCCATCCTAGTCTTCTGAACTGACAGGGGGTTTAGACAGACCCTGTTTACTCCATCCTAGTCTTCTGAACTGACAGGGGGTTTAGACAGACCCTGTTTACTCCATCTAGTCTTCTGAACTGATGGGGGTTTAGACAGACCCTGTTTACTCCATCCTAGTCTTCTGAACTGATGGGGGTTTAGACAGACCCTGTTTACTCCATACTAGTCTTCTGAACTGACAGGGGGTTCAGACAGACCCTGTTTACTCCATCCTAGTCTTCTGAACTGACAGGGGTTTAGACAGACCCTGTTTACTCCATCCTAGTCTTCTGAACTGACAGGGGTTTAGACAGACCCTGTTTACTCCATCCTAGTCTTCTGAACTGACAGGGTTTAGACAGACCCTGTTTACTCCATCCTAGTCTTCTGAACTGACAGGGGTTTAGACAGACCCTGTTTACTCCATCCTAGTCTTCTGAACTGACAGGGGTTTAAACAGACCCTGTTTACTCCATCCTAGTCTTCTGAACTGACAGGGGTTTAAACAGACCCTGTTTACTCCATCCTAGTCTTCTGAACTGACAGGGGTTTAGACAGACCCTGTTTACTCCATCCTAGTCTTCTGAACTGACAGGGGTTTAAACAGACCCTGTTTACTCCATCCTAGTCTTCTGAACTGACAGGGGGTTTAAACAGACCCTGTTTACTCCATCCTAGTCTTCTGAACTGATGGGGGTTTAAACAGACCCTGTTTACTCCATCCTAGTCTTCTGAACTGACAGGGGTTTAAACAGACCCTGTTTACTCCATCCTAGTCTTCTGAACTGACAGGGGTTTAGACAGACCCTGTTTACTCCATCCTAGTCTTCTGAACTGACAGGGGGTTTAGACAGACCCTGTTTACTCCATCCTAGTCTTCTGAACTGACGGGGGTTTAAACAGACCCTGTTTACTCCATCCTAGTCTTCTGAACTGATGGGGGTTTAAACAGACCCTGTTTACTCCATCCTAGTCTTCTGAACTGACAGGGGGTTTAGACAGACCCTGTTTACTCCATCCTAGTCTTCTGAACTGATGGGGTTTAAACAGACCCTGTTTACTCCATCCTAGTCTTCTGAACTGACAGGGGGTTTAAACAGACCCTGTTTACTCCATCCTAGTCTTCTGGAACTGACAGGGGTTTAAACAGACTGTTTACTCCATCCTAGTCTTCTGAACTGACAGGGGTTTAAACAGACCCTGTTTACTCCATCCTAGTCGTCTGAACTGACAGGGGTTTAAACAGACCCTGTTTACTCCATCCTAGTCTTCTGAACTGACAGGGGTTTAGACAGACCCTGTTTACTCCATCCTAGTCTTCTGAACTGACGGGGGTTTAGACAGACCCTGTTTACTCCATCCTAGTCTTCTGAACTGACAGGGCTTAAACAGACTGTTTACTCCATCCTAGTCTTCTGAACTGACAGGGGTTTAAACAGACCCTGTTTACTCCATCCTAGTCTTCTGAACTGACAGGGGGTTTAAACAGACCCTGTTTACTCCATCCTAGTCGTCTGAACTGACAGGGGTTTACTCCATCAGACCCTGAACTGACAGGGGGTTTAGACAGACCATCCATAGTCTTCTGAACTGACGGGGTTTAGACAGACCCCTGTTTACTCCATCCTAGTCTTCTGAACTGACAGGGTTTAGACAGACCCTAACTCCATCCTAGTCTTCTGAACTGACAGGGGGTTTAAACAGACTGTTTACTCCATCCTAGTCTTCTGAACTGACAGGGGCTTAAACAGACCCTGTTTACTCCATCCTAGTCTTCTGAACTGACAGGGGCTTAAACAGACCCTGCTTACTCCATACTCTAGTCTTCTGAACTGACAGGGTTTAGACAGACCCTGTTTACTCCATCCTAGCTCTGAACTGATGTAGGGGTTAGACAAGACCCTGTTTACTCCATCCTAGTCTTCTGGAACTGACAGGGGTTTAGAGCAGACCCTCTTTACTCCATCTAGTCTTCTGAACTGACAGGGGGTTTAGACAGACCCTGTTTACTCCATCCTAGTCTTCTGAACTGACAGGGGTTTAAACAGACCCTGTTTACTCCATCCTAGTCTTCTGAACTGACAGGGGTTTAGACAGACCCTGTTTACTCCATCCTAGTCTTCTGAACTGACAGGGGGTTTAACAGACCCTGCTTGATCCCAGTCTTCTGAACTGACAGGGGTTTATACAGACCCTGTTTACTCCATCCTAGTCTTCTGAACTGACAGGGGGTTTAGACAGACCCTGTTTACTCCATCCTGAACTGACAGGGGTTTAGACAGACCCTGTTTACTCCATCCTAGTCTTCTGAACTGACAGGGTTTAGACAGACCCTGTTTACTCCATCCAGTCTTCTGAACTGACAGGGGTTTAGACAAGACCTGTTTACTCCATACTAGTCTCTGAACTGATGGGGGTTTAGACAGACCCTACCACTCCATCCTAGTCTTCTGAACTGACAGGGGGTTTAGACAGACCCTGTTTACTCCATCCTAGTCTTCTGAACTGACGGGGTTTAGACAGACCCTGTTTACTCCATCCCAGTCTTCTGAACTGAGAGGGGTTTAGACAGACCCTGTTTATTCATACTAGTCTTCTGGAACTGATGGGGGTCAGACAGACCCTGTTTAATTCCATCCTAGTCTTCTGGAACTGACAATAGACAGACCCTGTTTACTCCATCCTAGTCTTCTGAACTGACGGGGGTTTAGACAGACCCTGTTTACTCCATACTAGTCTTCTGAACTGATGGGGGTTTAGACAGACCCTGTTTACTCCATCCTAGTCTTCTGAACTGACAGGGGGTTTAGACAGACCCTGTTTACTCCATCCTAGTCTTCTGAACTGACAGGGGTTTAGACAGACCCTGTTTACTCCATCCTAGTCTTCTGAACTGACAGGGGGTTTAGACAGACCCTGTTTACTCCATCCTAGTCTTCTGAACTGACAGGGGGTTTAGACAGACCCTGTTTACTCCATCCTAGTCTTCTGAACTGACAGGGGTTTAGACAGACCCTGTTTACTCCATCCTAGTCTTCTGAACTGACAGGGGGGTTTAGACAGACCCTGTTTACTCCATCCTAGTCTTCTGAACTGACAGGGGTTTAGACAGACCCTGTTTACTCCATCCTAGTCTTCTGAACTGACAGGGGTTTAGACAGACCCTGTTTACTCCATCCTAGTCTTCTGAACTGACAGGGGTTTAGACAGACCCTGTTTACTCCATCCTAGTCTTCTGAACTGACAGGGGTTTAGACAGACCCTGTTTACTCCATCCTAGTCTTCTGAACTGATGGGGGTTTAGACAGACCCTGTTTACTCCATCCTAGTCTTCTGAACTGACAGGGGGTTTAGACAGACCCTGTTTACTCCATCCTAGTCTTCTGAACTGACAGGGGTTTAAACAGACCCTGTTTACTCCATCCTAGTCTTCTGAACTGACAGGGGGTTTAGACAGACCCTGTTTACTCCATCCTAGTCTTCTGAACTGACAGGGGGGTTTAGACAGACCCTGTTTACTCCATCCTAGTCTTCTGAACTGACAGGGGGTTTAGACAGACCCTGTTTACTCCATCCTAGTCTTCTGAACTGACAGGGGTTTAGACAGACCCTGTTTTCTCCCTCCTAGTCTTCTGAACTGACAGGGGTTTAGACAGACCCTGTTTACTCCATCCTAGTCTTCTGAACTGATGGGGGTTTAGACAGACCCTGTTTACTCCATCCTAGTCTTCTGAACTGATGGGGGTTTAGACAGACCCTGTTTACTCCATCCTAGTCTTCTGAACTGACAGGGGGGTTTAGACAGACCCTGTTTACTCCATCCTAGTCTTCTGAACTGACAGGGGGTTTAGACAGACCCTGTTTACTCCATCCTAGTCTTCTGAACTGACAGGGGTTTTAAACAGACCCTGTTTACTCCATCCTAGTCTTCTGAACTGACAGGGGGTTTAGACAGACCCTGTTTACTCCATCCTAGTCTTCTGAACTGACAGGGGGTTTAGACAGACCCTGTTTACTCCATCCTAGTCTTCTGAACTGACAGGGGGGTTTAGACAAGACCCTGTTTACTCCATCCTAGTCTTCTGAACTGATGGGGGTTTAGACTGTTTGTCCAGGAGTCAACCTAGTCTTTATCCCTCCCAACATGAGGCCTAATATATACCATAGAGAAATACAACTGCTTTGTTTCCACGGTTGTTTGACCATGGTCTCAAAAATCTTGCTTACAAAGTCTTCGGAATGTGAAAGAGAAATGTGTCCCTGTAAAAAATATATATATATATATATATATATATATATATATAGATATAAAACATTCCTTTACCAGCCAGCTTGAATCATTTGTGTTTTCTTCCATTTGTTCCATTTTTCCCTCTGGCTGTCTTTAAACCAATGAAAAACAGACCCGTTTCTCTCTCTAGAAACCTGGGTTAAGGCAAGACAACAGCAGTAGCATCATTGATCTCCTGAATCCCAGCAGCTTGGCACGTCAAGGCCAGACACCACTACAACCAGCAGCACAGGCTTTGTACGACACTGTGTGTCTTAGTGGTTAAGATGGAGAGGGAGGGAGGGAGTGAGGGAAGGAGGGAGCTAGGGAGGGAGGGAGCGAGGGAAGGAGGGAGCTAGGGAGGGAGGGAGGGAGGGAGGGAAGGAGCGAGGGAGGAAGGGAGCTAGGGAGGGAGGGAGCTAGGGAGGGAGGGAGCTAGGGAGGGAGGGAGTGAGGGAATGAGGAGGGAGCTAGGGAGGGAGGGAGTGAGGGAAGGAGGGAGGGAGGGAGGGAGAGAGGGAGGGAGGGAAGGAGGGAGTGAGGGAAGGAGGGAAGGGAGGGAGGGAAGGAGGAGTGAGCGAAGGAGGGAGCTAGGGGGAGGAGCTAGGGAGGGAGGGAGCGAGGAAGGAGGGAGCTAGGGAAGGAGGGAGGGAGCGAGGGAGGGAGCGAGGGAGGGAGGGAGCTAGGGAGGGAGGGAGCTTGGGAGGGAGGGAGTGAGGGAAGGAGGGAGCTAGGGAGGGAGGGAGGGAGGGAGGGAGTGAGGGAGCTAGGGAGGGAGGGAGGGAGGGAGGGAGGGAGAGAGAGAGGGAGCTAGGGAGTGAGGAGGGAGGACCTAGGGAGCTAGGGAGCTCGGGAGGGAGCTAGGAGCTCGGGAGGAGCTAGGGAGCTTGGGAGGGAGCTAGGGAGGGAGGGAGTGAGGGAAGGAGGGAGCTAGGGAGGGAGGGAGCTAGGGAGGGAGGGAGCCAGGGAGGGAAGGAGGGAGGGAGGGAGGGAGCTAGGGAGGGAGGGAGAGAGGAGGGAAGGAGGGAGGAGGGAGCTAGGGAAGGAGGGAGGGAGGGAGCTAGGGAGGGAGGGAGCGAGGGGAGGGGGTGGGGAGGGAGCTAGGGAGAGAGAGAGAGAGGGAGAGAGGAGAGGGGAGGGAGAGCGAGTGAGAGGGGGAGAGAGGGAGGGAGGGAGAGGGGAGGGAGAGAGAGAGATAGAGAGAGGATCTGTGTGAGAACAGGTCATGTTGATACAGCCGTTGTCTCCCTCTCCTCTCTTTCATTCTTCTAGAACTTGGAAACAGCCATGATACCGCCATGTCAAAGTGTTGGCACTGCCTGCTCTTAGATGTGTGTGTGAAAGAGCTGTCTGTGTGTGAGCTGTAGTTTGGCATTGCTGTCTGAACTCAGCCGGACACACAGCTCATCAGGGAAAAGGAAAGCTGAGAACTCAAAGAAGCCCTGAGCGTCTCAGCTAAACAGTCAGCCAGCAACAGAGGAATTCAGCCAACCAGCCAGCAACAGAGGAATTCAGCCAGTCAACCATCCCAGCCAGCCAGCAACAGAGGAATTCAGCCAACCAGCCAGCAACAGAGGAATTCAGCCAGTCAACCAGCCCAGCCAGCCAGCAACAGAGGAATTCAGCCAGTCAGTCATCTCAGTCAGTCAGCCAGCCAGCCAGCCTGCCAGCCAGTCAGCCCAGCCAGCCAGCCAGCCTGCCAGTCAGTCGGCCAGCCAGTCACACTAAGGAATGGAAACCTGCCATCCTGCACTGTGCTTCTCTCCTCTCAGATTCACTTCACAGCAAATATAACAAGCAGAAGGAGACAGACGTGCGAGAACCAGAACAATTGATCATGTCTGAAAGGAAAGCAGTTGTCCACCTCGGCACTCACATCAAAAGAGCCCTTGATGAGGAGG
>NW_026278448.1:0-18234 GCF_023373465.1 Oncorhynchus keta | reverse complement strand
TTAAAATAAATAAATAAATAAAACATAACTAGCATTAAAAAAAAAATAAAAAAATTAAAAAATTAAAAAGAACAAATTCTCTACTTCCTGTTTGCGTAGTCTTTCTAAGTACCAGAAATCTCCACTAGGGGGCTAATAACACCATGGAACACAATGAAAATACATTTTAACCATTGTACTAAAATAATCTGTTACCTTCTAACAGGATGGCAGCACAGTGAGACTGGTAAAATAAATTGTAAAATAAATTGCCTACATTTCTACAAATATTAATACCTAATTATGGAAATTAAGAAACAGGATTTTTAAAGTATATATATACTGTTTAAATGGGGGATACAATCTTCCCAGCTCTGCAGATTCTGCTGTGAGGATTCAGAAATGTTGTGAAATAGCACAGTTACAAATAGAAATCCAACTGGATGGACATCAGAAATAGAGGAAGGACTAAAAACAAACCAAATGTACCTATTGTAAAATAGATTGTGTCTGTAAAATGTGTATAAGATGTAAAAACTGAAGGTAGAAGCCTAAGTATTATTATTTAGTTTACTCCAATTGGGGGACGGGTGGTAGGGTTCGCTGGGAATAATAAAGGTATATTCTAAAAAAAAAGTATGTATGTCTATATAGGTATGTGTATGTATATATGTGTATATTTATGCATATGTGTATGTATATGGGTATATATATATTTACCAAAAAATATATATTTTGGATTGGAAATGATGCAGACAATTACATTGATAGATGCAACAATCTTTCCACAATATTAAACCCCTGGTTCCACAGGAAGAGGGTACTAGGATAATAACCCCTTATTTCTCCTTTCAGGGGATCTGACCTGACCTCAACCCCTACTTTGCCTAATCCACAGATGTCCATCCGCTTCCCCTATAGCAATCCTGTTATCTCCTCCCATCCACCCAACACATTCCAAAGCCATCTGTCTTTCTACAGAGACTCACCACCTCCTGACATAAAATCCAGTCTCTTCCATTTCTTATTCACTATGCGTCTGATCTATCATGTCTTTAATATCTCAATGTTCAAAGTTTACCCCGAATATAACAAACCTTATGACCTTTTAATCTCTGACACCCACTCCTTTTACAGGAAGGGACCCTGGCAATAGTGACTCCACTCCCCCAGTGGGGTCAAAGGCTAAAATCCCTGATGGAGGGTCTGGGAGAGTTCCCGTGGCGACCCTGGTGTGTCTCTGTGTTCTACTGCTCGGCTTGGCTATCACTCTGGCAGTCCTCTGTGAGTATAAAAACATTTCACTGAACCCTGACCCTTTTACACTACTGAACGCTTTCATACTACTGAACCCTTTTACATTACTGAACCCTTTTACATTACTGAACCCTTTTACACTACTGAACCCTTTTACATTACTGAACCCTTTTACATTACTGAACCCTTTTACACTACTGAACCCTTTTACATTACTGAACCCTTTTACACTACTGAACCCTTTTACACTACTGAACCCTTTTACACTACTGAACCCTTTTACACTACTGAACCGAGCTGGACTAGTTATGCATCCACTGGAACTCTGCTGATTCCAAGAACACAGGATGAGATGTTACTATCCTTTGTGCAAGCACTTCCAAGAGTTAATAAACAGTGAGCGTGGTGAAATTTGGGGAGCGCATCGTCAGTAGTGTACCTTTGGTTCCTAGGGTGTTTCGGCCTTTCACACTATACACCCTCCCCAAAGGCGGCCAGCGACAGGGTGATCAATCCTACGCTTGCGTCCCATTCCCAATTAGTCATAGGAGTTGCCTTGTTGTTGATAGCCAACATCCCATGGGACTATGCATGGCAGGGGCGTCCTCCTCCCTGAGTCAAGCATTGTTGACCGCATACCTCCTGGCCCTCTCACTTCGGGGCCCAGCTGGGGTCTTTCCTCTTCATCCAGAGCCACTGACTGCTGCCTTCTGCCGCCTCCGATACAGCTTTGATTGCCGAACGCTGGCTCTGGCCCTTAATTCCCAGGTCTCTAAGCAGTCTGGTTGTAGATGTTGCCACAAAACCTCTGCAGCCCACCTCCACTGGTCGGACTTCTGTGTTCCAGCCATGATGCCGTGCATCGGCATCATTTTACTGAACCCTGACCCTTTTACACTACTGAACCCTTTAACATTACTGAACCCTTTTACACTACTGAACCAAGCTGGACTAGTTATGCATCCACCATAGTTGCTGGCCTGGAACTGCTGAAAATTACAATGTGCAAAGAAAATATCCAAGATAGTGACAAACACAAGAGAAAAACCACAACCCTCCATCTTGTCTTATTGTCTCTGTTCCAGATGCTTCCAACATGACTAGTCTTCAAGCTGAGGGGGCTCGCTTTGCCCAGATGAAAGGGAATCTAACAGGTGAGAATATCAATAATCCAGAGGTCTTTACCATGATCAAACCCTTATAAAAATATTGCAGAGAATCCGTCATATAAACCATTAAGATGCAGTTTGCCTTATGGGGGACTGGCTCAGATGAAAATACTGCAGTTTCACTGTAATAGATCAATAACATATTGTTTCATTTTAATAGGACTATGGTTAGATAATAGGTCATTCTAGCTTGGTTTACTTACTTTATGGTTAGATATGTAAATAAATTCATGTTATTCCTCCATGTGATTTGCTTTTAATAACAGGGAAACTGCATGAACTGCAAGACAGCTATAAGAGACTACAGAATGAGACCCACATCATAACAGGTAGGTAGTCTAGAACAGGACTCAACTGACATGGGACTGATTGGCTGCTGTTCTCCTATTCATATCAGAATATTGTCATAACGTGTCTGTAATTATTGAGGTATTTTGAAAGGCTGGTCATGACACACATCAACACCATCATCCCATACAGCCTAGACCCTCTCCAATTCACAAAAACTGCAGATCCACAGATGACACAATCTCTAATGCATTTCACACTGCCCTCTCCTACCCTGACAAGAGGTTAAATAACTAGGTGAAATTGCTATACATAGACTACAGCTCAACACCATAGTCCCCTCCAAGATCATCACCAAGCTAAGGACCCTGGGTCTGAACACCTCTCTCTGCAACTGGATCCTTTACAGACTGGCCCCAGGTTGTGAGGGTAGGCAACAACACATTCACAACACTGACATTCAACATGTAGGCCCCTCAGGGGTGTGTGCTTAGTCCCCTCATGTACTCCCTGTTCACCCACGACTGCGTGGCCATGCACGACTCCAACACCATCATCAAGTTTGCTGATGAAACGATGGTGCTAGGCCTGATCACCGAAAGTGACAAGTCAGCATGGAGGAGGTCAGAGATGTGGCAGTGTGGTGCCAGGACAACAACCTCTCCCTCAACATCCTTAAGACCAGTGAGCTGATCGTGGACTATAGGAGAAAGAGGGGAGACAGGGCTGTTGTGGAGTTGGTCGAGAGCTCCAAGTTCCTTGGCGTCCACATCACTAAGGATTTAACATGGTCCACACACCTCAGCACAGTTGTGAGGATGGCAAGGCAGCGTCTCTTCCCCCTCGTGAGTCTGAAAAGATTTTTCATGGTCCCTCGGATCCTCGTAAAGTTCTACAGCTGCACCAGAGAGCATCTTGACTTACTGGATCACCACTTGGCATGGCAAATGCACCAACCTTGACCGCAAAGTGCTACGGAGGGTGTTGCGGACAGCCCAGTACATCATTGGGGCGGAGCTCCCTGCCATCCAGGACCTTTATATCATGCGGTCAGATAATGTCCCCGAAAAATGCCAAAGACTCCAGTTACCCAAGCCATGTTCTCTCTCCTACAATCTAGCAAACGGTACCGGGGCATCGACCATAAGACTGCTAAATAGTCTGACTGCTAAATAATCACTTAATGGTACCCAAAACTATCTGCACTGACTATATCTTGCACTGACCCTACGCACACTCACCAGACTATATACAACCATATACACTCACTCACACATACTACATTGACACTCCTACACAAAACCCACACACATTCACATATGCTACACACACACACACACACACGCACACGCACACACTTGTATTCTCATAATTTGCTACTGTTGTCCTTTATTTAATTCTTATTATGATCTATCCCGATGCCTAGTCACTTTACCCTGCCTTCCTATCTACCTCAAATACCTCTGCACATTGATCTGGTACTGGTACTCCCTGTATATAGCCTCACATTGATCTGTTACTGGTACTCCCTGTACAGTATATAGCCTCACATTGATCTGGCACTGGTACTCCCTGTATATAGCCTCACATTGATCTGTTACTGGTACTCCTGTACAGTATATAGCCTCACATTGATCTGTTACTGGTACTCCCTGTACAGTATATAGCCTCACATTGATCTGGCACTGGTACTCCTGTATATAGCCTCACATTGATCTGTTACTGGTACTCCCTGTACAGTATATAGCCTCACATTGATCTGTTACTGGTACTCCTGTACAGTATATAGCCTCACATTGATCTGGCACTGGTACTCCCTGTATATAGCCTCACATTGATCTGTTACTGGTACTCCCTGTACAGTATATAGCCTCACATTGATCTGGCACTGGTACTCCCTGTATATAGCCTCACATTGATCTGTTACTGGTACTCCCTGTACAGTATATAGCCTCACATTGATCTGGCACTGGTACTCCCTGTATATAGTCTCACATTGATCTGTTACTGGTACTCCCTGTACAGTATATAGCCTCACATTGATCTGGTACTGCTTGTATATAGACTCACATTGATATGGTACTGGTACTCCTGTATATAGCCTCACATTGTTCTGGTACTGGTACTCCTGTATATAGCCTCACATTGATCTGGTACTGGTACTCCCTGTATATAGCCTCACATTGATCTGTTACTGGTACTCCCTGTACAGTATATAGCCTCACATTGATCTGGCACTGGTACTCCCTGTATATAGTCTCACATTGATCTGTTACTGGTACTCCCTGTACAGTATATAGCCTCACATTGATCTGGTACTGCTTGTATATAGACTCACATTGATATGGTACTGGTACTCCCTGTATATAGCCTCACATTGTTCTGGTACTGGTACTCCCTGTATATAGCCTCACATTGATCTGGTACTGGTACTCCCTGTATATAGCCTCACATTGATCTGGTACTCTGTATATAGCCTCACATTGATCTGGTACTCCTGTATATAGCCTCACATTGATCTGGTACTGGCCTACTGGTACTGGTACTCCCTGTATATAGCCTCACATTGATCTGGTACTGGTACTCCCTGTATATAGCCTCACATTGATCTGGTACTCCTGTATATAGCCTCACATTGTTCTGGTACTGGTACTCCCTGTATATAGCCTCACATTGATCTGGTACTGGTACTCCTGTATATAGCCTCACATTGATCTGGTACTGGTACTCCCTGTATATAGCCTCACATTGATCTGGTACTGGTACTCCTGTATATAGCCTCACATTGATCTGGTACTGGTACTCCTTTATATAGCCTCACATTGATCTGGTACTGGTACTCCCTGTATATAGCCTCACATTGATCTGGTACTCCTTGTATATAGCCTCACATTGATCTGGTACTGGTACTCCTGTATATAGCCTCACATTGATCTGGTACTGGTACTCCGTGTATATAGCCTCACATTGATCTGGTACTGGTACTCCTGTATATAGCCTCACATTGATCTGGTACTGGTACTCCTTGTATATAGCCTCACATTGATCTGGTACTGGTACTCCCTGTATATAGCCTCACATTGATCTGGTACTGGTACTCCCTGTATATAGCCTCACATTGATCTGGTACTGGTACTCCTTGTATATAGCCTCACATTGATCTGGTACTGGTACTCCCTGTATATAGCCTCACATTGATCTGGTACTGGTTCTCCCTGTATATACTGTATATAGCCTCACATTGATCTGGAACTGGTACTCCTTGTATATAGCCTCACATTGATCTGGTACTGGTACTCCTTGTATATAGCCTCACATTGATCTGGTACTGGTACTCCTGTATATAGCCTCACATTGATCTGGTACTGGTACTCCCTGTATATAGCCTCACATTGATCTGGTACTGGTACTCCCTGTATATAGCCTCACATTGATCTGGTACTGGTACTCCTTGTATATAGCCTCACATTGATCTGGTACTGGTACTCCCTGTATATAGCCTCACATTGATCTGGTACTGGTACTCCCTGTATATACTGTATATAGCCTCACATTGATCTGGAACTGGTACTCCTTGTATATAGCCTCACATTGATCTGGTACTGGTACTCCCTGTATATAGCCTCACATTGATCTGGTACTGGTACTCCCTGTATATACTGTATATAGCCTCACATTGATCTGGAACTGGTACTCCTTGTATATAGCCTCACATTGATCTGGTACTGGTACTCCTTGTATATAGCTCCATTCTTGTGTATTTTATTTTATTCCTCTTGTGCTACTATTTAAACTCTGCATTTCAGGGAAGGGCTCCTACAAGCATTTTATGGTAAAGTTTTCACCAGTTGTATTCGGCGCATGTGACAAATAACATTGGATTTCATTTGATAAACTAATGTGAAGTGTTAAATGGGAAGTTTTAACTCAAACTTCTCATTTCAATATACATTTCCATGTTATCAAGATTAGGATTTACACTGCAGTAGTATTGTTCCCCAAAACATGTTGTTTGAATATTGTATATGTTATTATTGTACTGTATAAGAGGAAGGACAGGTTTTTTTTCTTGACCAGGAAAAAGTCCTGACCCTAATGAGTTAGTCATATGAGTTTGGTGAAGTGCCTTGGAAAGTAATTGTGTACTTCAAATGTTGTGTTTGCCATTTACATTCCTTTGTAATATGGCCATAATTCAACAGTAATACACTGTCTTCTAATTTAATGTAAATATCTTCTGTTCTTAGTCCAGGAAGAGATGTTCTCCTCAGGTCTTCGAGACTGTGAGGCCAACCTGACTAGGGTCAAAGATCTCCTGGCAACCATCCAAGTTCAGTTCAATCATTCCCGTGTACTGTGGTTGTGACGAGATGGATTACAACTACCGATGAGATGTACACATAAAAATAAGAATGTAATCATAGAATAGAATGAATCATGGATTCATGGAATAGCATTGAACTACTGCAAGAGTTTCGACTTAAGTTTTGAAGCCAGATGTGACTCAGAGTCAGATCTAATTGTTTGATGCCATTCTATTTACTCCTTGCAAGCCATTATTATGAGCCATCCTCCCCCAGCAGCTACCACTGCTTTTGACCAAACATATCAGCTCTTTTGCTGATAATTGGGCAGAAGATCAGAAATGTGCTGTCTGTGTAAATACAGCCTGTGTGAAAGAGGGGATTCCAATGGAATATGTGAACTCTGGGTTCATTTATTCACGTTCTGTCTCTCAGGCCATGTTTATACAGGCAGCCCAATTCTGATATTTAGCTAAATTACTGTCAAAAGACCTGATTGCTCAAAATACCAATAATTGGGCAAAAGATAAGAATTGGGCTGTCTGTGTAAATGCTGAATGTCATTGATTCTCTTTCCAGTTATCTCCTTTCTCATTTGGTTAACTCTCCCTTAGCTCACAACTCTTGTGCTCTCTTAAAGGGGCACACACACATTTAATAAGAACATCACAAGATATATAAATGAAAGTTATCACATTTCAATTCTGTTATCTCTTTTCTCTTCTAGGGAATCAGAAGGAATGTAATGCTGATACAAAATCATGTTCACCTGGCTGGGAGTTCTATAATGGATCATGCTACTACTTCTCTATAGGCAAACTGACCTGGGAACAGAGTCAGCATGCCTGCATCCGTGACGGAGGACACCTGGTCATTGTAGAGAGTCAGCAGGAGCAGGTAAGATTGGAGGTGCAGTAATGAATTGCGACATGACTCTCAAATAAAGTGCAGACTTCAGGTTAGGACACGGCTTTGTGTGATAAATAAGCATACAGATTAAGCATACTTGCAAATATGGAGATTTACAGTTAGCTGGTGTTCTAAAGTGTTTCCATTCCCCTTTAAAATTTGAGTTCAAGAGCCAGCTGTAGTTTTAATTATCTAGATCTAATATTTGAAAGATATTCTACTGGTGTCTTTCTCTGCAACATCTGTCTATTGTTTGACTAACATAAGTTGTCTCCTTCATAGGAGTTTATAATCAAAAGATTTGTGAGAAGCACTGATTTTGATAACAGCCCCTGGATTGGACTGACAGACAAGAAGCAAGAGGGAGTGTGGGTCTGGATGGACAATACAACTCTTGATGACAGCATCAAGTAAGGCCATACAACATAACACTTACAACACGCACACACACATCTACACACATTTGTACACTCAAGTACACAATAACACATTCCCACGTAACCATAGAATAATAGTCTATATGTGTTTCCTTCTGTGGACACATACAGTAGCTTGCGAAACTATCACTCCCCTTGTCATTTTTCCTATTTTGTTGCATTACAACCTGGAATTAAAATATATTTTTGGGGAGTTTGTATCATTTGATTTACACAACATGCCTACCACTTTGAAGATGCAAATGATATTTTATTGTGAAACAAACAAGATGTAACACAGAACACTAAACTTGAGCGTGCATAACTATTCACCCCCAAAGTCAATACTTTGTAGAGCCACCTTTTGCAGCAATTAAGGCTTCAATTCTTGTGAGGTATGTCTCTATAAACTTGGCACATCTAGCCACTAGGATTTTTGCCCATTCTTCAAGGCAAAACTGCTTCAGCTCCTTCAAATTGGATGGGTTCCGCTGGTGTACAGCAATCTTTAAGTCATACCACAGATTCTCAATTGGATTGAGGTCTGGGCTTTGACTAGGCCATTCCAAGACATTAAAATGTTTCCCCTTAAACCACTTGAGAGTTGCTTTAGCAGTATGCTTAGGGTCATTGTCCTGCTGGAAGGTGAACTTCCAGTCTCAAATCTCTGGAAGACTGAAACAGGTTTCCCTCAATTTCCTTGTATTTAGCGCACTCCATCATTCCTTCAATTCTGGCCAGTTTCCCTGTCCCTGCAGATGAAAAACATCCCCACAGCATGATGTTGCCACCACCATGCTTCACTGTGGGGATGGTGTTCTCTGGGTGATGCGAGGTGTTGTGGTTGTCCCAGACATAGCGTTTTCCTTAATTGCCAAAAAGCAACATTTTTGTCTCATCTGGACAGAGTACATTCTTCCATATGTTTGGGGAGTCTCCCAAATGCCTTTTGGTGAACACCAAACGTGTTTGCTTATTTATTTCTTTAAGCAATGGCTTTTTTCTGACCACTCTTCCGTAAAGCCCAGGTCTGTGGAGTATACAGCTTAAAGTGGTCCTATGGAGAGATACTCAAATCTCCGCTGTGGAGCATTGCAGCTCCTTCAGGGTTATCTTTGGTCTCTTTGCTGCCTCTCTGATTAATGCCTGGTCCATGAGTTTTGGTGGGCAGCCATTTCTTGGCAGGTTTGTTATTGTGCCATATTCTTTCCATTTTTTAATAATGGATTTAATGGTGCTCCGTGAGATGTTCAAAGTTTCAGATATTTTTTTATAACCCAACCCTGATCTGTAGTTCTCCACAACTTTGTCCCTGACCTGTTTGGAGAGCTCCATGGTCTTCAAGGTGCTGCTTGCTTGGTGGTGCCACTTGCTTAGTGGTGTTGCAGACTCTGGGACTCTTTCAGAACAGGTTTATATATATATATATACTGAGACCATGTGACACTTAGATTGCACACAGGTGGACTTTATTTAACTAGTTATGTGACGTCTGAACGTAATTGATTGCACCAGATCTTATTTAGGAGCTTCATAGCAAAGGGGTGAATACATATGCACGCACGCACCGCTTTTCCAGGTTTTTTTAATATTTTTTTAACAAATAATTGTTTTCACTTCACCAATTTGGACTATTCTGTGTATGTCCATTACATGAAATCCAAATAGAAATCTATTTAAATGACAACAAAATAGGAAAAACGCCAAGGCGGATAAATACTTTTGCAAGGCACTGTACAGTATGGAGTAATGGTGTCCCTCCTCCCTGTTGTAGGTTCTGGGACCCAAACACTGAAACATTTTCAAGCCGTCCAGAACCAAATAACTGGGCGCCAGGTGAAGACTGTGCCCGAATGGGTCAAATATGTTCCAGTCGGATCAAATGTTGGTTTGACTTTTCATGTGACCAACCATGTCGGAGAATCTGTGAGAGTCGTGCAGCCTGTGAGAGACCTGCAGCCACTTCATAGTGCTGCCAAATTGAATGTATTGAATTAGTAACCAGCACAAGGTACTGCATTGTAGGGCAGTATAAAGGACCAGTTTCCCAGACACAGATTAAACCTAGTCCTGGACTAAGAAGCATATTCAAGAGAGATTCTCCATTCAAAGTGTTTCTTAGTCCAGGACTAGGGATTAATATGTGTCCAGGAAACCGATCTGTAATGTCTAATTTGGATTCATGGAGAGTACTAGCCATACAATGAATATACCAAGCACTGGAGTTGCACCCCCACCCTCCCTTTTGCCCTCAGAACAGCCTCAATTCATCAGGGTGTGGACTCTACAAGGTGTCGAAAGCGTTCCACAGGGATGTTGGCCCATGTTGACTACAAAGCTTCCCAAAGTTGTGTCAAGTTGGCTGGATGTCCTTTGGGTGGTGGACCATTGTCAACACAAACAATACAAAAAACAGCAGCGTTGCATTTCCTGACACAATCCAGTGTGCTTGGCACGTACTACCATAACCTGTTAAAAGACACTTAAAACTTGTCTTGCCCATTCATCCTCTGAATGGCACACATAAACAATCCATGTCTCAATTGTCTCAAGGCTTAAAATCGAAGTGACATCAAAAAGAAATCATGGAGTTGCAAAGAAAAAAAAACATATCTCAGACTGGCCAATTAAAAATAAAAGATTAAAAAACACAGACACTGGACAGAGGAACTCTGCCTAGAAGGCCTGCATCCCGGAGTTGCCTCTTCACTTTTGACGTTGACTGGTGTTTCGCGCATACTATTTAAAAGTTCTTAAGGATTTTAAGGCTATTCCATGCGAAAAATTGCCAAGAAACTGAAGATCTCGTACAACGCAGAACAGTGCAAACTGGCCCTAACCAGAATAGAAAGCGGAGTGAGAGACTCCAGTGCACAACTGAGAAAGAGGACAAGTACATTAATGTCTAGTTTGAGAAACAGACGCTTCACAAGTCCTGAACTCGCCTACCATTAAGTGCTAAGTTATTCAGTTATATTCAGATATTCAGGAGTAACATTAAAACAGAGTAATATGCCCCACCAACATTAAACAATTATACAGAAAACACTCAAATTGCTGAATCCAGTAAATGAAATCAATGATGACCGAATAGTCAGATTAACTGATAACTAAACTAGAAGTGCAGATGTCATTATTTTGCAAAGTGTGTAGATATATAGGTAATTCATCTGTGGGGGACATCTGAGAATGCGACTGTACAGACTTGTTAGTGCAGCAGAAAGATCAGCGTACCCCAAATGTAGAGGTTGTGAGTTTCAAATCCCAGGTGGGGTCATATTGAAGTGATCATGTCAAATGTACAGCATGTCACTCACCTTAAAACTCATACACCATCTAATTACATACTTTGCAAAAAAGACTCATGTGAAATGTGCGATTTCACATGAAAATCACATTTTCACATGTGAAATAGCTGTTTTCACATGTTAAGCTGACATTTTCACATCTTGAAACCATATGTTCACATGTAATAACTTATTAAATGCACGTTAACACTACCTTTTCACAAAAATCACGGTTCCACCTCACGTGAAAATAGAATTGCATTTTCACACTTGAAAAAAAAATCACATTTGAAAATCAAAATATGCTGTTTTAGTTGTGAAAATGTTTTCACATGTAGTTTCATGGTATCACATTGAAATGTTGTATCCCCATGTTGTCACATTTATTTCACAAGATCATGTTTTCACGTGCTAAAATAGTTTCACATGTGTAGTTTAATGTTATCACATGTCGCTTTTACATGTCGTCACATGCCAGCAGCAAACCACCCTTAATCCCACTGTGCTGGCTTGCCTCTGAAGCTGAGCAGGGTCGGGCCTGGTCTGTCTCTGGATGGGAGACTGCTGGAATTGATGTTGGAGGGTCAGTAGGGGCCACTCTGGTCAAAGGAGATACCAGAGCAGTCTAGGTGACATTACCCTGCTTTGGGTGCTGTCTTATTGATAGGAAGTTAAATGGTTGTCCTGACTCTCTGTGGTTATTAAAAATCCCATGTCACTTATTATAAGACTAGGGATGTTAACCCTGGTGTCATGGCAACATTCCCAACCTGGCCCCCTTCCATCACATCCACCTAATCATCCCCCTCATTACTAGTTGGCATAATACAGTGTCTTCAGAAAGTATTCACACCCCTTGACTTTTCCACATGTTGTTGTGTTACAGCCTGAATTTCAATTTGATTACATTGAGATGCTTTGTCACTTTGTCACTGGCCTAAACACAATACCCCATAATGTAAAATGGAATTATGTTTTTCAAAATGTTTACAAATTAATATAAAATGGAAAGCAGACATTTCTTGAGTCAACCCCTTTGTTATGGCAAGCTTAATAAGTTCAGGAGTGAATTGTGTTTAACAAGTCACGTAATAAATTGCATGGACTCACTCTGTGTGCAATGATAGTTTTTAACATGATTTGTGAATGACTACCTCATCTCTGTACCCCGATAAACAATTATCTCCAAGGTCCCTCAATTGGGAAGTGAATTTCAAACACAGATTCCACCCGAAAGACCAGGTTTCCAATGCATCTTAAAGAGGGGCACCCATTGGTAGGCAAAATAAAAAGAAACAGACTTGAGTATCTGTTTGAGCTTGGTGAAGTTGGTAACTACACCTTGTCACTAGAATGATTCAGGTGTCTGTCACGACTCCTACCGAAGGTGCTTGGCTGTCCTCATCACCGGTCTACTCGCTGCCACCGATCCCTTTTCTGTTGGTTTTGTCTAATTAGTTACACCTGTTTCTTGTTTACATTTAGTTGGGCTATTTAAGCTGGTCTGCCCGCCTGCTCTTTGTGCGGGCTTATTTTTCCCACTGTGTTTGTGTGTGGTAGTGTATTGGTAGCGTGTTTCGTTTTGGGGTTTTACCTCTGGACTTGTTAGGTCCTGGTTTTGGGTATCGTGTTTGTTGCGCCCTGGCGCGCACGATTTTCCCCATGCCTAAACAAAGCACTACTCAGTACTTTCTGCATCCTGCACCTGACTCCGCACCCACTACGTTTATGTGTGTCACAGTGTCCTTCCTCACTAACTGCCAGAGAGGAAGGAAACTTCTCAGGGATTTCACCATGAGGCCAATGGAGACTTTTTAAAACAGTTGGCGTTAAATGGCTGTGATAGGAGAAAACTGAGGATCGATCAACAACATTGTAGTTACTCCACAATACTAACCTAATTGACAGAGTGAAAAGAAGGAAGCTTGTACAGAATACAAATATTCCAAAACATGCATCCTGTTTGCAGCAACGCACTGAAGTATCGCAAAGCAATACACTTTTTGTATTGAATACAGAGTGTTATGGTTGAAGCAAATATAATACAGTATGTTAATAATGAGTACCACTCTTCATATTTTCAGGTGGTGACAGCATCATGTTATGGGTATGCTTGCAATCGAGGACTGGGGATTTTTTCAGGATAAAAAAAACAGAGCTAAGCACAGACAAAATCCTAGAGAAAACCTGGTTGTCTGCTTTCCACCAGACACTGGGAGATAAATTCACCTTCCAGCAGGACAATAACCTAAAACACAATGCCACATCTACAATGGAGTTGCTTACCACGAAGATAGTCAATGTTCTTGAGTGGCAGATATACAGTTTTGACTTAACTCTACTGAAAATAAATGGTAAGACCTGAAAATGGTTGTCAAGCAATGATCAACAACCAATTTGACAGAGCTTGAATCATTTGAAAAATAATAATGGGCAAATATTGCACAGTCCAGGTGTGGAAAGCTCTTAGAGACTTACCCAGAAAAACTCACAGCTGTTATCGCTATCAAAGTTGATTCTATAAAGTAGTGACTCAGGGGTGTGAATGCTTTTAATGTTCAATACATTTGCAAACATTTCTAAAATCGTTTTCACTTTGTCATTATGGGTATTGTGTGTAGATGGGTGAGAAAAATACATATTTTAATACATCTTGAATTCAGGCTGTAAACACAACAAAATGTGAAATTAGTCAACAGGTATGAATACTTTCTGAAGGCACTCTCTCCTCACCTCTCCACCTAATAGTTGATGTGTGGTGAGAGTTCTGACACACAAATGGTTGTCTTGCATCATCCAGGTGGGTGCAACACATTGCTGGTGGAAGAGGTGAGTTTCCCCTACTATGTAAAGCACTTTGAGTACCTCAGTTGGTTAAAAAGCGCTAAATAAACACAAAACATAACACAAAATATACTGTTATACTGTTATTATGTTAACAATGTCAGTGTAAACAAACAATGTACATGAATGAATTTCCCTAGCAACATTCCTCAGCTGTATACCACAACAAGTGGCAGGGTGGCCGTTTTGTGGTAGTGTCAATTACAGACTGCAGCTTTAAATGGTCCCTGATTTACCATGTCCTGCAATCCCACTTTAGTACCATTTACTAATAATCATATGCCCTGTTTAATCAATTAAGGATAAAACAAACGATCTAAAGCATTTAAACTTTCAGAATTTATATTATTGTCTTATTCCTTTTTTCCATCAAAGGTGTAGTAAATCAGGTAATTAGTGTTCATACACAAACACACTCACTCAGTACTTACAGAGTAACACACAGAGCAAGGTGGACTCCATTCTGTCCTGACGATGATCTCTGAACTACAGTTCTTCTGACAAATCCCTCTACTTTACTACGGGAATAAATATCACTGATTTACAAAAATATTGGAACAAAGTTGTCTAATGAAGCCAAACAATTTAACGGAAACCCCGAGGGTTTAAATGAGATTTTTCTCTGAATAGAAACACCATAATATTAATCAAATCAAATCAAATTTATTCATATAGCACTTCGTACATCAGCTGATATCTCAAAGTGCTGTACAGAAACCCAGCCTAAAACCCCAAACAGCAAGCAATGCAGGTGTAGAAGCACGGTGGCTAGGAAAAACTCCCTAGAAAGGCCAAAACCTAGGAAGAAACCTAGAGAGGAACCAGGCTATGTGGGGTGGCCAGTCCTCTTCTGGCTGTGCCGGGTGAAGATTATAACAGAACATGGCCAAGATGTTCAAATGTTCATAAATGACCAGCATGGTCGAATAATAGTAAGGCAGAACAGTTGAAACTGGAGCAGCAGCATGGCCAGGTGGACTGGGGACGGCAAGGAGTCATCATGTCAGGTAGTCCTGGGACATGGTCCTAGGTCCTAGGGCTCAATCAAATTAATTAAGCCACATTTCTTAAAATCAATCCCATTTACTATGTTATTACAAATAAGGTTTTAAATTCTCCGGTAATGCCAATATGGAATACTATCAAATGCTTCTCAAAGATGCCCTCTGGTGGTCAAACTAGTGTAACCGGTGTGAAATTGCTAGCCAGTTAGTGGGGTGCGCGCTAATAGTGCTTCAATCAGTGATGTCACTCGCTCTGAGACCTTGAACTAGTTGTTTCTTTTGTGGAGAGATGGGTAACGATGCTTCGTTGGAGGCAGTTGTTGATGTGTGCAGAGCGTCCCTGGTTCAAGCCCAGCGAGGAGAGGGAAGGAAGCTACACTGTTACTTTAGCATTAATTAACAGATAAAATGGCTGACAAATAGTCAACGTTCCACAGAATGCTGCAGCAACCCGCAAGGTGTGCCGCAGTATGACACAACCTTTAAAGGAGGAACCACTATATCCATCTCTGGCTATACCAGACAAAGCCATGGCAAATTGGGTTTCCAGAACTGCAGCCACATTTGAGCTATTTTCCACAGGTCAAACGCTTTTGCTTTTAGCCATAATTGACTGCCAAATCTCTGTAGTTCCTCCACATAAGCAGCTGGAAGTGGCAGATACGTTTTATAGTTATATTTGTAAACATGAATTGTCTGCGTATTAATAATTAGACATACAGTATGTATAAAAGAAGAAACATTATTACATAGTCGGTAGGTTGTTGCTTGATTGATTTATTCATTGAATGATTGGTTTATGTATTTACTTATTGATTGGTCAATTTGATTGATTGGATGGGTTTCCCATTTTCAATTCAGCTGTTTTGTTTACACATTTCCAGCATGTGCAGTGCTACTGTATTCATCTGCATGTTTTCACATTCATTTACAGAAAATAAGACAGTATGCAAAACGCTCTACCGCTAAAGGGGAAATCTGCTGTTGAAATAATAATAATGTGGGCACCCTGCCGCCATTTTGTTTTTTACAATTGCAATGTTTACAAACAATGGAGTTAAACAAGCATATGTTGTATTCTACATGAATCAATAGTTATATACCACTCATTTAAAAGTATGTAGCAATCGCAAATTGCCACTTCAAATATGGATGAAATTAGACCAAAACAAAATAAACATTAAATTATCACAATTCTCTTCTTTGTAACTTCTCCTGTGTTTGCTGTTCAGTATCTGAGTCTATGGGTCAAGTCTTAGTCAATGTAACATCAGGGGTCTTTGAGAGGGATGCAGGGGTAGTTTAGTAGGGTAGTTTATCTCCTTTGTGCAGTACACCGTGTCTGGTTTCTTTAGATTATTTCCTTTGTCCACTGGGTGGTGCTGTGCTGCAGCTGGTATCTGTAGGGTGCTGTAGACTGTTTCTGCCTGTGGGGGGACTGTGGTTCCATCCTCTCTTCTGGTGAAGTGGCCTCTTTGTCCCCTGGATGCCCCTCTTCTCCTTCTGTTGATGCTGGTACTGCTCCTGGTCTGCCTGCAGTAAGGTAGATAGATGTCACCTCAGATCCAGGGGTGTTCTGTGGTTCTGGTCTTCCTGGTATAGCGTTCACTGGGTTGTCAACTTCTGGAACAACGGACTGTTCGAGATGGGTAATCATAACAAGCAAATGGTCATTATTTAAAATGTTTAAAATTCTAAGAGTCTAAAAGTTTGGGCGGTGGGGGAATTGCTTTAACATGGTCATAACATGCATCATTTACAGGAGCTATTTGATTTGGATTTTTAGGACCCGTTTAGGTATCGAAAACAAATATTTATACATGTTATGATAAATTATTGAATTTGGTCTTTAGTCCAAATTCATAGAAACGCATTGAAAAGCACATTCATAAACAGGAGTAAGGTTTTGAAGTGACTGTCATTTATCTAGGAGATACAAGAAATCTTGTACACATTTAACTCTTTTTTTGGGGGTAGGCACAAATTGAGATGCAGCCTGTGCAACAAAAAAAAAGATTTTGATGTGGATATTATTATTATGTTACTTACATTTATGCACCGGTATGTCAATAGACTCTACGGTTGTTTACACATAGATTAATGATGTAGAGGGAACCTTCAGTGACAGTTTTTCTTTAGGGGATCGGTGTCTTCTGGTTGATATGATGCATCCTACACCAACTAAGAATAATCCACCGGTAACAATGCCCACAATGATGCCAACTAGTGATGCTGCAGCGATCCCCTTCTTCTCACCAATACCTGAGATGTCACACCCACACATATAACACACATATACACACAAAAACAGCATCATCCACATTTTTTCTGGAGAAGAATATAACTGCAATGATAAAACTTGGTTGATTTTTTTTTTTAAATGATAGAGGAATTCACAGAAAGCGGAAGTTAGTAAATTAGACTGACAATGAGACACCATGCGTTGTGATTTGGTCTCTGCATTGATGTGATTGTTGACAATACACTGGATAAATCCATTACAACTGGAGACTGTGACCTCACAGAGTGACAGAGAATCTTGGTACAGTGTGTACTGACCTCATCACAGACAGAGAATATCCAGCTTGAACAATTAAACAATTCAGTGTGATGTTACAAAGTCCTGTACTTGTAGTATTTTATTTAGCTTTTATTTAACTAGGCAAGTCAGTTAAGAACCAATTATTTTTACAATGACAGCCTATCAGGGAACAGTGAGTTAACTCAAATCAAATCAAATTTATTTATATAGCCCTTCGAACATCAGCTGATATCTC
>NW_026278447.1:0-4112 GCF_023373465.1 Oncorhynchus keta | reverse complement strand
GTAACCTGAAGGTTGTGACTTCAAACCCCGAGCTGACAAGATACAAATCTGTCGTTCTGCCCCTGAACAGGCTGTTCACCCACTGTTCCCAGGCCGTCATTGAAAATAAAATTTGTTTGTAACTGACTTACCTGGTTAAATAAATAAAAGAGGATGTGTACAACAGATCCCTGACCAAGACACATGATTGGATGAAATGTATGCATTTAACCACAATGACTGTAGCTCAACAGTTAGTTTGACATGCAGAGACACAAAACAAGAGTGAATTCTACTGTTACAATCTGACATGGTTCTGTTTGTGGATTCTTGTGCAGGGCAGGCTTGAATTTTGAGCCATTTATGGCGGTGTCTCATGCTGTACACACTTAGAAAACAAAGGTGCTATCTAGAATCTAAAATGGATCTTCAGCTTTCCCCATTGGAGAAACCTTTAAGAAATCTTTTGGTTCAGGTAGAACTCTTTTGGTTGCAGGTAAAACTCTTTTTTGGTTGTTAGGTAGAACTCTTTTGGTTCAGGTAAACCCTTTTGGTTCCAGGTTCTTTTGTTGCAGGTAGAACTCTTTTTGGTTCTTTTGGTTCAGGTAGAACCCTTTTTGGTTGCAGGTAGAACTCTTTTGGTTCCAGGTAAACTCTTTTGGTTCCAGGTAGAACCATTTTGGTTGCAGGTAGAACTCTTTTGGTTCCAGGTAGAACCCATAACTCTTTTGGTTCCAGTTAGAACTCTTTTGGTTCCAGGTGCAACTCTTTTGGTTGCAGGTAGAACTCTTTTGGTTGTAGGTAGAACTCTTTTGGTTAAAGGTAGAACTATTTTGGTTGCAGTTAGAACTCTTTTGGTTGTAGGTAGAACTCTTTTGGTTCTAGGTAGAACCCTTTTGGTTGCAGGTAGAACTATTTTGGTTCCAGGTAGAACCCTTTTGGTTGCAGGTAGAACCCATAACTCCTTTGGTTGCAGGTAGAACTCTTTTGGTTCCAGGTAGAACTCTTTTGGTTCCAGGCAGAACTATTTTGGTTGCAACTCTTTTGGTTGCAGGTAGAACTCTTTTGGTTGCAGGTAGAACTCTTTTGGTTCCAGGTAGAACTCTTTTGGTTGCAGGTAGAACTCTTTTGGTTGCAGGTAGAACTCTTTTGGTTCCAGGTAGAACTCTTTTGGTTCCAGGTAGAACTCTTTTGGTTCCAGGTAGAACTCTTTTGGTTCCAGGTAGAACTCTTTTGGTTCCAGGTAGAACTCTTTTGGTTCCAGGTAGAACTCTTTTGGTTGCAGGTAGAACTCTTTTGGTTCCAGGTAGAACTCTTTTGGTTGCAGGTAGAACTCTTTTGGTTCCAAGTAGAACTCTTTTGGTTCCAGGTAGAACTCTTTTGGTTGCAGGTAGAACTCTTTTGGTTCCAGGTAGAACTCTTTTGGTTGCAGGTAGAACTCTTTTGGTTGCAGGTAGAACTCTTTTGGTTCCAAGTAGAACTCTTTTGGTTCCAAGTAGAACTCTTTTGGTTCCAGTTAGAACTATTTTGGTTCCAAGTAGAACTATTTTGGTTGCAGGTAGAACTCTTTTGGTTCCAGTTAGAACTCTTTTGGTTCCAAGTAGAACTCTTTTGGTTGCAGGTAGAACTCTTTTGGTTCCAGGTATAACTATTTTGGTTCCCGGTAGAACCCTTTTGGTTGCTGGCTGTTCTGCCCCTGAACAAGGCAGTTAATCGACTGTTCCTAGGCTGTCATTGAAAATAAGAATTTGTTCTTAACTGACTTGCCTGGTAAAATAAAATGTAAGAAAATTGTTCCCAAGAAAGCTAAGGTAACTGAACTAAATTACTATGGTCCGTAGCACTCACTTCTGTCATCACAAAGTGCTTTGAGAGACTAGTCAAGGATCACCTGTTACTCTAGACCCGCTCCAATTTTCTTACCGCCCCAATAGATCCACAGACGATACAATCACCATCACACTGCCCTATCCCATCTGGACAAGAGGAATACCTATGTAAGAATGCTGTTCATTGACTACAGCTCAGCATTTTAATTAAAAAAATAATAATATTTAACCAGGTAGGCCAGTTGAGAACAAGTTCTCATTTACAACTGCGACCCGGCCAAGATAAAGCAAAGTAGTGAGACAAAAACAACACAGAGTTACACATAAACAAATGTACAGTCAATAACACAATAGAAAAATCTATGTACAGTGTGTGCAAATGTAGAAGAGTAGGGAGGTAAGGCAATAAATAGGCCATAGAGGTGAAATAATTACAATTTAGCATTAACACGGGAGTGATAGATGTGCAGATGATGATGTCCAAATAGAGATACTGGGGTGCAAGAGGAACATAACAATATGGGGATGAGGTAGTTGGGTGGGCTACAGATGGGCTGTGTACAGGTACAGTGATCGGTAAGCTGCTCTGACAGCTGATGCTTAAAGTTAAAGAGAGGGAGATATGAGACTCCAGCTTCAGTGATTTTTGCAACACCATAGTACCCTCCAAACTCATCATCAAGCTTGAGACCTGGGTCTCGACCCGTCCTGTGCAAATAGGTCCTGGACTTCCTGACGGGCCGCCCTCAGGTGGTGAAGGTAGGAAACAACATCTCCACTCCGCTGATCTTCAACACTGGGGCACCACAAGGGTTCATTCTCAGCCCTCTCCTGAACTCCCTGTTCACCCACTACTGCGTGGCCATGCACGCCTCCAACTAAATGGTGGTTGATGTCCTTGATGATCTTTATGGCCTTCCTGTAACATCGGGTGGTGTAGGTGTCCTGGAGGGCAGGTAGTTTGCCCCCGGTGATGCGTTGTGCAGACCTCACTACCCTCTGGAGAGCCTTACGGTTGAGGGCGGAGCAGTTGCCGTACCAGGCGGTGATACAGCCCGGCAGGATGCTCTCGATTGTGCATCTGTAGAAGTTTGTGAGTGCTTTTGGTGACAAGCCAAATTTCTTCAGCCTCCTGAGGTTGAAGAGGCGCTGCTGCGCCTTCTTCACGACGCTGTCAGTGTGAGTGGACCAATTCAGTTTGTCTGTGATGTGTATGCCGAGGAACTTAAAACTTGCTACCCTCTCCACTACTGTTCCATCGATGTGGATAGGGGTGTTCCCTCTGCTGTTTCCTGAAGTCACAATCATCTCCTTAGTTTTGTTGACGTTGAGTGTGAGTTATTTTTCCTGACACCGCACTCCGAGGCCCTCACCTCCTCCCTGTAGGCCGTCTCTCGTTGTTGGTAATCAAGCCTACCACTGTTGTGTCGTCCGCAAACTTGATGATTGAGTCGGAGCGTGCGTGGCCACGCAGTCGTGGGTGAACAGGGAGTACAGGAGAGGGCTCAGAAACGCACCCTTGTGGGGCCCCGTGTTGAGGATCAGCGGGAGGAGATGTTGTTGCCTACCCTCACCACCTGGGGGCGGCCCGTCAGGAAGTCCAGTACCCAGTTGCACAGAGCGGGGTAGAGACCCAGGGTCTCAAACTTGATAAACGAGCTTGGAGGGTACTGGTGTTGAATGCCGAGCTGTAGTCGATGAACCCAGCATTCTCACATAGGTAATTCCTCTTGTCCAGGAGGTGGGTTAGGGCAGTGTGCAATTAATAGTTGAGATTGCATCGTCTGTGGACCTATTTGGGCGGTAAGCAAATTGGAGTGGGTCTAGGGTGTCAGGTAGGGTGGAGGTGATATGGTCCTTGACTAGTCTCTCAAAGCACTTCATGATGACGGAAGTGAGTGCTACGGGGCGGTAGTCGTTTAGCTCAGTTACCTTAGCTTTCTTGGGAACAGGAACAATGGTGGCCCTCTTGAAGCATGTGGGAACAGCAGACTGGTATAGGGATTGATTGAATATGTCCGTAAACACACCGGCCAGCTGGTCTGCGCATGCTCTGAGGGCGCGGCTGGGGATGCCGTCTGGGCCTGCAGCCTTGCGAGGGTTAACACGTTTAAATGTCTTACTCACCTCGGCTGCAGTGAAGGAGAGACCGCATGTTTTCGTTGCAGGCCGTGTCAGTGGCACTGTATTGTCCTCAAAGCGGGCAAAAAAGTTAGTTAGTCTGCCCCAGGAAGAGTAGCTGCTGCCGATAAACCCCAGGAAGAGTAGCTGCTGCCCTGGCAGGAACTAATGGGGATTCATAAT
>NW_026278446.1:0-1158 GCF_023373465.1 Oncorhynchus keta | reverse complement strand
CTGGCTGCTCCTGGCTGCTCCTGGCTGCTCCTGACTGCTCCTGGCTGCTACTGGCTGCTACTGGCTGCTACTGCCACCAAGCCAAGCACTGGCTGCTCCTGGCTGCTACTGGCTGCTACTGGCTGCTACTGGCTGCTACTGGCTGCTACTGGTTGCTACTGCCACCAAGCCAAGCGCTGGCTCCTCCTGGCTGCTACTGGCTGCTACTGCCACCAAGCCAATCACTGGCTGCTCCTGGCTGCTACTGGCTGCTACTGGCTGCTACTGGTTGCTACTGGTTGCTACTGCCACCAAGCCAAGCGCTGGCTCCTCCTGGCTGCTACTGGCTGCTACTGCCACCAAGCCAAGCACTGGCTGCTCCTGGCTGCTACTGGCTGCTACTGGCTGCTCCTGGCTGCTCCTGGCTGCTACTGGCTGCTACTGGCTGCTACTGCCACCAAGCCAATCACTGGATCTGTCCCAAATGGTACCCTATTTTATATTTGCACTACTTTTGACCAGAGCCCATATTAGTGCACTATATATATGGAATAGGGTCCCATTTGGGACACAACCAGTTACTGGTGGCTCTTTCCTCTATCATAGAGCCCAGGGAGATGGTAGAGGTGGGATTCCCAAGGCACAAAGTGTTCGTTCTCAGTGCTCAGACACTCATTCCATCATCCCCGTCTGGAGCGAACACACATACACACTACACAAACTCTTTCTATCATCCCCGTCTGGAGCGATGTGATCACTGCTCATGTCGTGTGGCGTAGTCTCGGTAGAGATGAGCGGTCGTGGATATAATAAACCCGCAGGACTAATTGTAATAGTACTGAAGAGTCACGAGTGGATTTGATGGATGTTTCAATCAAAATATGACTGAAGTCTAGGTTTCTGGGGCCTGAATTTGACTGGTTGTAATTTCTCTCTGTAATTGTTTTTCTGTTCGTCACTTTGATACTACTGATCTACAAAGGATGTATACATTAGATACTATAGTCCTCATTTGAAATGAGAATGTAGATGAATCGATTCATTTGATCTACACAACACTGTAGACCGCTCTCCTCTGAGTTCATTATATAAACCAGGGGAAAAACAATACAACATGCAACCAATGAGATCTACTGTAGAATGACATTTGCACCTGGCTACAAGACTCCCATTTAGTTA
>NW_026278445.1:0-2011 GCF_023373465.1 Oncorhynchus keta | reverse complement strand
TGACCAGAGCCCATATTAGTGCACTATATATATGGAATAGGGTCCCATTTGGGACACAACCAGTTACTGGTGGCTCTTTCCTCTATCATAGAGCCCAGGGAGATGGTAGAGGTGGGATTCCCAAGGCACAAAGTGTTCGTTCTCAGTGCTCAGACACTCATTCCATCATCCCCGTCTGGAGCGAACACACATAACACACTACACAAACTCTTTCTATCATCCCCGTCTGGAGCGATGTGATCACTGCTCATGTCGGTGTGGCGTAGTCTCGGTAGAGATGAGCGGTCGTGGATATAATAAACCCGCAGGACTAATTGTAATAGTACTGAAGAGTCACGAGTGGATTTGATGGATGTTTCAATCAAAATATGACTGAAGTCTAGGTTTCTGGGGCCTGAATTTGACTGGTTGTAATTTCTCTCTGTAATTGTTTTTCTGTTCGTCACTTTGATACTACTGATCTACAAAGGATGTATACATTAGATACTATAGTCCTCATTTGAAATGAGAATGTAGATGAATCGATTCATTTGATCTACACAACACTGTAGACCGCTCCCCTCTGAGTTCATTATATAAACCAGGGGAAAAACAATACAACATGCAACCAATGAGATCTACTGTAGAATGACATTTGCACCTGGCTACAAGACTCCCATTTAGTCATGCTGTCACAGTTACCAGCCCTTTCAAGCTTAACATCCTTATCATTTATCGCCCTCCAGGTCCCCTCGGAGAGTTCATCAATGAGCTTGATGTCTTGATAAGCTCCTTTCCTGAGGACGGACTCACCTCTCACAGTTCTGGGCGACTTTAACCTCCCCACGTCTACCTTTGACTCATTCCTCTCTGCCTCCTTCTTTCCACTCCTTTCCTCTTTTGACCTCACCCTCTCACCTTCCCCCTACTCACAAGGCAGGCAATACGCTCGACCTCATCTTTACTAGATGCTGTTCTTCCACTAACCTCATTGCAACTCCCTCCAAGTCTCCGACCACTACCTTGTATCCTTTTCCCTCTCGCTCTCATCCAACACTTCCCACACTGCCCCTACTCGGATGGTATCGCGCCGTCCCAACCTTCGCTCTCTCTCCCCGCTACTCTCTCCTCTTCCATCCTATCATCTCTTCCCTCTGCTCAAACCTTCTCCAACCTATCTCCTGATTCTGCCTCCTCAACCCTCCTCTCCTCCCTTTCTGCATCCTTTGACTCTCTATGTCCCCTATCTTCCAGGCCGGCTCGGTCCTCCCTCCCGCTCCGTGGCTCGACGACTCATTGCGAGCTCACAGAACAGGGCTCCGGGCAGCCGAGCGGAAATGGAGGAAAACTCGCCTCCCTGCGGACCTGGCATCCTTTCACTCCCTCCTCTCTACATTTTCCTCCTCTGTCTCTGCTGCTAAAGCCACTTTCTACCACTCTAAATTCCAAGCATCTGCCTCTAACCCTAGGAAGCTCTTTGCCACCTTCTCCTCCCTCCTGAATCCTCCTCCCTCCCCCCTCCTCCCTCTCTGCAGATGACTTCGTCAACCATTTTGAAAAGAAGGTCGACGACATCCGATCCTCGTTTGCTAAGTCAAACGACACCGCTGGTTCTGCTCACACTGCCCTACCCTGTGCTCTGACCTCTTTCTCCCTCTCTCTCCAGATGAAATCTCGCGTCTTGTGACGGCCGGCCGCCCAACAACCTGCCCGCTCGACCCTATCCCCTCCTCTCTTCTCCAGACCATTTCCGGAGACCTTCTCCCTTACCTCACCTCGCTCATCAACTCATCCCTGACCGCTGGCTACGTCCCTTCCGTCTTCAAGAGAGCGAGAGTTGCACCCCTTCTGAAAAACCTACACTCGATCCCTCCGATGTCAACAACTACAGACCAGTATCCCTTCTTTCTTTTCTCTCCAAAACTCTTGAGCGTGCCGTCCTTGGCCAGCTCTCCCGCTATCTCTCTCAGAATGACCTTCTTGATCCAAATCAGTCAGGTTTCAAGATCTAGTCATTCAACTGAGACTGCTC
>NW_026278444.1:0-2759 GCF_023373465.1 Oncorhynchus keta | reverse complement strand
GCCTGTCTAACACTCTGTTCTATCCCATGGCCAGTAGAGTTAACTAACCCAACAGCCTGTCTAACACTCTGTTCTATCCCCATGGCCAGTAGAGTTAACCAACCCAACAGCCTGCTCTAACACTCTGTTCTATCCCCATGGCCAGTAGAGTTAACTAACCCAACAGCCTGTCTAACACTCTGTTCTATCCCCATGGCCTGTCTAACACTTGCCTATCCCTTGGCCAGTAGAGTTAACTAACCCAACAGCCTGTCCAACGCTCTGTTCTATCCCCATGGCCTGTCTAACACACTGTTACTAACCCACATGGCCTGTCTAACACTCTGTTCTATCCCCATGGCCAGTAGAGTTAACTAACCCAACAGCCTGTCTAACACTCTGTTCTATCCCCATGGCCAGTAGAGTTAACTAACCCAACAGCCTGTCTAACACTCTGTTCTATCCCCATGGCCAGTAGAGTTAACTAACCCAACAGCCTGTCTAACACTCTGTTCTATCCCCATGGCCTGTCTAACACACTGCACCTGTTCTATCCCCATGGCCAGTAGCGTTAACTAACCCAACAGCCTGTCTAACACTCTGTTCTATCCCCATGGCCACTAGAGTTTAACTAACCCAACAGCCTGTCTAACACTCTGTTCTATCCCCATGGCCTGTCTAACACTCTGTTCTATCCCCATGGCCAGTAGCGTTAACTAACCCAACAGCCTGTCTAACACACTGTTCTATCCCCATGGCCTGTCTAACACACTGTTCTATCCCCATGGCCAGTAGCGTTAACTAACCCAACAGCCTGTCTAACACTCTGTTCTATCCCCATGGCCATGAGAGTTAACTAACCCAACAGCCTGTCTAACACTCTGTTCTATCCCCATGGCCACTAGAGTTAACTAACCCAACAGCCTGTCTAACACTCTGTTCTATCCCCATGGCCAGTAGAGTTAACTAACCCAACAGCCTGTCTAACACTCTGTTCTATCCCCATGGCCAGTAGAGTTAACTAACCCAACAGCCTGTCTAACACTCTGTTCTATCCCCATGGCCAGTAGAGTTAACTAACCCAACAGCCTGTCTAACACTCTGTTCTATCCCCATGGCCAGTAGAGTTAACTAACCCAACAGCCTGTCTAACACTCTGTTCTATCCCCATGGCCACTAGAGTTAACTAACCCAACAGCCTGTCTAACGCTCTGTTCTATCCCCATGGCCACAAGAGTTAACTAACCCAACAGTCTGTCTAACACTCTGTTCTATCCCCATGGCCTGTCTAACACTCTGTTCTATCCCCATGGCCTGTCTAACACTCTGTTCTATCCCCATGGCCTGTCTAACACTCTGTTCTATCCCCATGGCCAGTAGTGTTAACTAACCCAACAGCCTGTCTAACACTCTGTTCTATCCCCATGGCCAGTAGAGTTAACTAACCCAACAGCCTGTCTAACACTCTGTTCTATCCCCATGGCCACTAGAGTTAACTAACCCAACAGCCTGTCTAACACTCTGTTCTATCCCCATGGCCAGTAGTGTTAACTAACCCAACAGCCTGTCTAACACTCTGTTCTATCCCCATGGCCTGTCTAACACTCTGTTCTATCCCCATGGCCAGTAGAGTTAACTAACCCAACAGCCTGTCTAACACTCTGTTCTATCCCCATGGCCATGAGAGTTAACTAACCCAACAGCCTGTCTAACACTCTGTTCTATCCCCATGGCCACTAGAGTTAACTAACCCAACAGCCTGTCTAACACTCTGTTCTATCCCCATGGCCACTAGAGTTAACTAACCCAACAGCCTGTCTAACACTCTGTTCTATCCCCATGGCCAGTAGAGTTAACTAACCCAACAGCCTGTCTAACACTCTGTTCTATCCCCATGGCCAGTAGTGTTAACTAACCCAACAGCCTGTCTAACACTCTGTTCTATCCCCATGGCCTGTCTAACACTCTGTTCTATCCCCATGGCCATGAGAGTTAACTAACCCAACAGCCTGTCTAACGCTCTGTTCTATCCCCATGGCCACTAGAGTTAACTAACCCAACAGCCTGTCTAACACTCTGTTCTATCCCCATGGCCTGTCTAACACTCTGTTTCTATCCCCATGGCCAGTAGAGTTAACTAACCCAACAGCCTGTCTAACACTCTGTTCTATCCCCATGGCCAGTAGAGTTAACTAACCCAACAGCCTGTCTAACACTCTGTTCTATCCCCATGGCTCTGTCTAACACTCTGTTCTATCCCCATGGCCAGTAGAGTTAACTAACCCAACAGCCTGTCTAACACTCTGTTCTATCCCCATGGCCAGTAGAGTTAACTAACCCAACAGCCTGTCTAACACTCTGTTCTATCCCCATGGCCACTAGAGTTAACTAACCCAGCAGCATCTAACACTCTGTTCTATCCCCATGGCCAGTAGCGTTAACTAACCCAACAGCCTGTCTAACACTCTGTTCTATCCCCATGGCCACTAAGCGTTAACCTAACCCAACGGCCTGTCTAACACTCTGTTCTATCCGCCATGGCCAATTGTCTAACACTCTAGTTCTATCCCATGGCCAGTAGAGTTAACTAACCCAACAGCCTGTCTAACACTCTGTTCTATCCCCATGGCCAGTAGGCGTTAACCTAGCAACAGCCTGTCTAACACTCTGTTCTATCCTCCATGGCACGTGGGGTTTACAACCCAACAGCCTGTCTAGCACTCTGTTCTATCCCCATGGCCAGTAAGAGTTAACTAGCCCAACAGCCTGTCTAACACACT